>NC_048582.1:14978602-15063602 GCF_013265735.2 Oncorhynchus mykiss
TGCCTGTAGAGTACTGCTGCCTGCCTGTAGAGTACTGCTGCCTGCCTGTAGAGTACTGCTGCCTGTAGAGTACTGCTGCCTGCCTGTAGAGTACTGCTGCCTGCCTGTAGAGTACTGCTGCCTGCCTGTAGAGTACTGCTGCCTGCCTGCTTTCTGCAGCCCCCCGTGTACCCCCCTCCTCCCCTGTACCCCCTCCCCCTAGCTGTAACCCCCTCCTCCCCCTGTACCCCCTCCCCTATCTGTATCCCCCTTCTCCCTAGCTGCACCCCCCTCCACCCCCTGTATCCCCCTCCTCCCCCTGTGCCCCCTCCTCCCTAGCTGTAACCCCCTCTGCCGCAGCTCCTTATCTCTATGTCCCCACTCCCTCCCACACACACACACGCACGCACACACTATATCCTGCCTTCCTATTCCTACATCATCTATAACTGTCTATCAAGCTCCACCCTAATACCTTACCCCTGTACTTACTGTACCTTCTAACCCTCAAGTCACATGATATCCACCTAATATAGTCCACATCCCTCTGGTTTATATCAACAGTAACATCCTGCCCCTTTCTTTACATGTGAATATGACTGTTTATTTCCCCATCCATCTGTCTTCACTTCTCCTCCTACCCCGATATACTGTGTAGTCCCTATAGCCTATAACCCCTATTCCAATGTAAAAGGCTACACCAGTAACGGTTCCAATGCTACATCAGTAACTGTTCCAATGCTACATCAGTAACTGTTCCAATGTAAAAGGCTACATCAGTAACTGTTCCAATGCTACATCCGTAACTGTTCCAATGCTACATCAGTAACTGTTCCAATACTACATCAGTAACTTTTCCAATGTAAAAGGCTACATCAGTAACTGTTCCAATACTACATCAGTAACTGTTCCAATGCTACATCAGTAACTGTTCCAATGTAAAAGGCTACATCAGTAACTGTTCCAATGCTACATCAGTAACTGTTCCAATGTAAAAGGCTACATCAGTAACTGTTCCAATGCTACATCAGTAACTGTACCAATGCTACATCAGTAACTGTTCCAATGTAAAAGGCTACATCAGTAACTGTTCCAATGTAAAAGGCTACATCAGTAACTGTTCCAATGCTACATCAGTAACTGTTCCAATGTAAAAGGCTACATTAGTAACTGTTCCAATGTAAAAGGCTACATCAGTAACTGTTCCAATGCTACATCAGTAACTGTTCCAATGTAAAAGGCTACATCAGTAACTGTTCCAATGCTACATCAGTAACTGTTCCAATACTACATCAGTAACTGTTCCAATGTAAAAGGCTACATCAGTAACTGTTCCAATGCTACATCAGTAACTGTTCCAATACTACATCAGTAACTGTTCCAATGTAAAAGGCTACATCAGTAACTGTTCCAATACTACATCAGTAACTGTTCCAATACTACATCAGTAACTGTACCAATGTAAAAGGCTACATCAGTAACTGTTCCAATGCTGCATCAGTAACTGTTCCAATACTACATCAGTAACTGTTCCAATGTAAAAGGCTACATCAGTAACTGTTCCAATACTACATCAGTAACTGTTCCAATACTACATCAGTAACTGTTCCAATGCTACATCAGTAACTGTTCCAATACTACATCAGAAACTGTTCCAATGCTACATCAGTAACTGTTCCAATGCTACATCAGTAACTGTTCCAATGCTACATCAGTAACTGTTCCAATGTAAAAGGCTACATCAGTAACTGTTCCAAGGCTACATCAGTAACTGTTCCAATGCTACATCAGTAACTGTTCCAATGCTACATCAGAAACTGTTCCAATACTACATCAGAAACTGTTCCAATGCTACATCAGTAACTGTTCCAATGCTACATCAGTAACTGTTCCAATGCTACATCAGTAACTGTTCCAATGTAAAAGGCTACATCAGTAACTGTTCCAAGGCTACATCAGTAACTGTTCCAATACTACATCAGTAACTGTTCCAATGCTACATCAGTAACTGTTCCAATACTACATCAGAAACTGTTCCAATGTAAAAGGCTACATCAGTAACTGTTCCAATGCTACATCAGTAACTGTTCCAATGTAAAAGGCTACATCAGTAACTGTTCCAATGCTACATCAGTAACTGTTCCAATACTACATCAGAAACTGTTCCAATGCTACATCAGTAACTGTTCCAATGCTACATCAGTAACTGTTCCAATGCTACATCAGTAACTGTTCCAATGTAAAAGGCTACATCAGTAACTGTTCCAAGGCTACATCAGTAACTGTTCCAATACTACATCAGTAACTGTTCCAATGCTACATCAGTAACTGTTCCAATACTACATCAGAAACTGTTCCAATGTAAAAGGCTACATCAGTAACTGTTCCAATGCTACATCAGTAACTGTTCCAATGTAAAAGGCTACATCAGTAACTGTTCCAATGCTACATCAGTAACTGTTCCAATGCTACATCAGTAACTGTTCCAATGCTACATCAGTAACTGTTCCAATGTAAAAGGCTACATCAGTAACTGTTCCAATGCTACATCAGTAACTGTTCCAATACTACATCAGTAACTGTACCAATGTAAAAGGCTACACCAGTAACTGTTCCAATACTACATCAGTAACTGTTCCAATACTACATCAGTAACTTTTCCAATACTACATCAGTAACTGTACCAATGTAAAAGGCTACACCAGTAACTGTTCCAATACTACATCAGTAACTGTACCAATGTAAAAGGCTACACCAGTAACTGTTCCAATGCTACATCAGTAACTGTTCCAATGCTACATCAGTAACTGTTCCAATGCTACATCAGTAACTGTTCCAATGTAAAAGGCTACACCAGTAACTGTTCCAATGCTACATCAGTAACTGTTCCAATGCTACATCAGTAACTGTTCCAATGTAAAAGGCTACACCAGTAACTGTTCCAATGCTACATCAGTAACTGTTCCAATACTACATCAGTAACTGTTCCAATGTAAAAGGCTACATCAGTAACTGTTCCAATGTAAAAGGCTACATCAGTAACTGTTCCAATGCTACATCAGTAACTGTTCCAATGCTACATCAGTAACTGTTCCAATGTAAAAGGCTACACCAGTAACTGTTCCAATGCTACATCAGTAACTGTTCCAATGCTACATCAGTAACTGTTCCAATGCTACATCAGTAACTGTTCCAATGTAAAAGGCTACATCAGTAACTGTTCAAATGCTACATCAGTAACTGTTCCAATGCTACATCAGTAACTGTTCCAATGCTACATCAGTAACTGTTCCAATGCTACATCAGTAACTTTTCCAATGTAAAAGGCTACATCAGTAACTGTTCCAATGCTACATCAGTAACTGTTCCAATGCTACACCAGTAACTGTTCCAATGCTACATCAGTAACTGTTCCAATACTACATCAGTAACTGTTCCAATGTAAAAGGCTACATCAGTAACTGTTACAATACTACATCAGTAACTGTTCCAATACTACATCAGTAACTGTTCCAATACTACATCAGTAACTGTTCCAAGGCTACATCAGTAACTGTTCCAATGCTACATCAGTAACTGTTCCAATGTAAAAGGCTACATCAGTAACTGTTCCAATGTAAAAGGCTACATCAGTAACTGTTCCAATACTACATCAGTAACTGTTCCAATGTAAAAGGCTACATCAGTAACTGTTCCAATGCTACATCAGTAACTGTTCCAATACTACATCAGTAACTGTTCCAATACTACATCAGTAACTGTTCCAATGCTACATCAGTAACTGTTCCAATGCTACATCAGTAACTGTTCCAATGTAAAAGGCTACATCAGTAACTGTTCCAATGCTACATCAGTAACTGTTCCAATGTAAAAGGCTACATCAGTAACTGTTCCAATGTAAAAGGCTACATCAGTAACTGTTCCAATACTACATCAGTAACTGTTCCAATACTACATCAGTAACTGTTCCAATACTACATCAGTAACTGTTCCAATGTAAAAGGCTACATCAGTAACTGTTCCAATGCTACATCAGTAACTGTTCCAATACTACATCAGAAACTGTTCCAATGTAAAAGGCTACATCAGTAACTGTTCCAATGCTACATCAGTAACTGTTCCAATGCTACATCAGTAACTGTTCCAATACTACATCAGTAACTGTTCCAATACTACATCAGTAACTGTTCCAATGTAAAAGGCTACATCAGTAACTGTTCCAATGCTACATCAGTAACTGTTCCAATGCTACATCAGTAACTGTTCCTATGTAAAAGGCTACATCAGTAACTGTTCCAATGTAAAAGGCTACATCAATAACTGTTCCAATACTACATCAGTAACTGTTCCAATGCTACATCAATAACTGTTCCAATGTAAAAGGCTACATCATACATCAAGATCGTCCAAGATCGCATAGCAGTTCAGACGTCTTTTGTCCTCGTCTTGTCGTGTCCTGTATATATATATATATTTACAACTTTTTTCACATACATTTTATTTTTATTTTCCATCAACTCATCTTCTAAGCACTCTCCTGCAACCAGCCTCACCAATTTATATTTATAAAAAAGTATTATTTACCTCAGATCTGTAATCCTCCAAGAAGCTAGCCAGAAACTCCAAGAAGCTAGCCAGAAACTAGCCAGAAGCTAGCCAGGAGCTAGCCCAGAAGCTAATCCAGAAGCTAATCAGAAGCTAGTTAGCTTCTTTACTGGCAAATCGTTAGTATTCAGCTAACCACGGTTTGTGGTCATCAGCTATCCTTTAGCTCGAAAATCTATCGAAAATCTATCGCCAGTTTTGTACGGCGCAGCGCGGCTCGGAACGGAACATACCGGACCAATTTTTCTCTCCATGTCCCTGGATTTCAACTGCTCTCTGGACATTCATACCCGGATCTCACAGCTAGCTAGCTGCTATCCGTGTGACAGTCGGCTTTCGTCGATTCCGGAGCAAACATCGATTGTTCCGGTGCTAGCCAGCTCCGTCAATCACTCCTGAGTTCCATCATTCACTCCTGGGCTGCAGTCACCTATCCGGACCCGTTTCACTGCCTACGCGGAGCCCCACCGGGCCTTCACAACTGGACTGCCGACGTTATCTACCTGAATGAGATCCGGCTGGCTCCTCTGTCGCGACGTTACCTGAACGCCCATCTGCGGCCCGCTAACCGTTAGCTGTCTTACCGGCTGCTATCTGAATAGACAATCGGACAATTTATTTATTTTTATTATGTTTTCTTCTCGGGCCTCTATAACTATATCTATTGTTCTTATTTTTGTTGTTGTTGTGTGATTTGGATTAATCCCCTCTACCACACGGAACCCCACTAATCTACTGACCGAACGCAAGAGGTGGCTAACAACAGACTCCATCCTATGCTACCTTGCTACCGATTGGCCTGGCTAGCTGTCTAAATCGCCGTGACCCTCAATCAACCTCTCCACTCACTGGACCCTTTTGATCACTCGACTAAGCATGCCTCTCCTTAATGTCAATATGTCTTGTCCATTGCTGTTCTGGTTAGTGTTTATTGGCTTATTTCACTGTAGAGCCTCTAGTCCTGCTCACTATACCTTACCCAACCTATTAGTTCCACCACCCACACATGCAATGACATCTCCTGGTTTCAATGATGTTTCTAGAGACAATATCTCTCTCTTCATCACTCAATACCTAGGTTTACCTCCACTGTATTCACATCCTACCTTACCTTTGTCTGTACATTATACCTTGATGCTATTTTATCGCCTCCAGAAACCTCCTTTTACTCTCTGTTCCAGACGTTCTAGACGACCAATTCTTATTGCTTTTAGCCGCACCCTTATTCTACTCCTCCTATGTTCCTCTGGCGATGTAGAGGTGAATCCAGGCCCTGCAGTGCCTAGCTCCACTCCTATTCCCCAGGCGCTCTCTTTTGACGACTTCTGTAACCGTAATAGCCTTGGTTTCATGCATGTTAACATTAGAAGCCTCCTCCCTAAGTTTGTTCTATTCACTGCTTTAGCACACTCTGCCAACCCGGATGTTCTAGCTGTGTCTGAATCCTGGCTTAGGAAGACCACCAAAAATTCAGACATTTTAATTCCAAACTACAACATTTTCAGACAGGATAGAACTGCCAAAGGGGGCGGTGTTGCAATCTACTGCAAAGATAGCCTGCAGAGTTCTGTCCTACTATCCAGGTCTGTACCCAAACAATTTGAACTTCTACTTTTAAAAATCCACCTCTCTAAAAACAAGTCTCTCACCGTTGCCGCCTGCTATAGACCACCCTCTGCCCCCAGCTGTGCTCTGGACACCATATGTGAACTGATTGCCCCCCATCTATCCTCAGAGCTCGTGCTGCTAGGCGACCTAAACTGGAACATGCTTAACACCCCAGCCATCCTACAATCTAAACTTGATGCCCTCAATCTCACACAAATTATCAATGAACCTACCAGGTACCTCCCCAAAGCCTTAAACACGGGCACCCTCATAGATATCATCCTAACCAACTTCCCCTCTAAATACACCTCTGCTGTCTTCAACCAAGATCTCAGCGATCACTGCCTCATTGCCTGCATCCGTAATGGGTCAGCAGTCAAACGACCTCCTCTCATCACTGTAAAACGCTCCCTGAAACACTTCAGCGAGCAGGCCTTTCTAATCGACCTGGCCGGGGTATCCTGGAAGGATATTGACCTCATCCTGTCAGTAGAGGATGCCTGGATATTTTTTAAAAATGCCTTCCTAACCATCTTAAATAAACATGCCCCATTCAAGAAATGTAGAACCAGGAACAGATATAGCCCTTGGTTCTCCCCAGACCTGACTGCCCTTAACCAACACAAAAACATCCTATGGCGTTCTGCATTAGCATCGAACAGCCCCCGTGATATGCAGCTGTTCAGGGAAGCTAGAAACCATTATACACAGGCAGTTAGAAAAGCCAAGGCTAGCTTTTTCAAGCAGAAATTTGCTTCTTGCAACACTAACTCAAAAAAGTTCTGGGACACTGTAAAGTCCATGGAGAATAAGAACACCTCCTCCCAGCTGCCCACTGCACTGAAGATAGGAAACACTGTCACCACTGATAAATCCACCATAATTGAACATTTCAATAAGCATTTTTCTACTGCTGGCCATGCTTTCCACCTGGCTACTCCTACCCCTGTCAACAGCACTGCACCCCCAACAGCAACTCGCCCAAGCCTTCCCCATTTCTCCTTCTCCCAAATCCATTCAGCTGATGTTCTGAAAGAGCTGCAAAATCTGGACCCCTACAAATCAGCCGGGCTAGACAATCTGGACCCTTTCTTTCTAAAATTATCTGCCGAAATTGTTGCCACCCCTATTACTAGCCTGTTCAACCTCTCTTTCGTGTCGTCTGAGATTCCCAAAGATTGGAAAGCAGCTGCGGTCATCCCCCTCTTCAAAGGGGGGGACACTCTTGACCCAAACTGCTACAGACCTATATCTATCCTACCATGCCTTTCTAAGGTCTTCGAAAGCCAAGTCAACAAACAGATTACCGACCATTTTGAATCTCACCATACCTTCTCTGCTATGCAATCTGGTTTCAGAGCTGGTCATGGGTGCACCTCAGCCATGCTCAAGGTCCTAAACGATATCTTAACCGCCATCGATAAGAAACATTACTGTGCAGCCGTATTCATTGATCTGGCCAAGGCTTTCGACTCTGTCAATCACCACATCCTCATCGGCAGACTCAACAGCCTTGGTTTCTCAAATGATTGCCTCTCCTGGTTCACCAACTACTTCTCTGATAGAGTTCAGTGTGTCAAATCGGAGGGTCTGTTGTCCGGACCTCTGGCAGTCTCTATGGGGGTGCCACAGGGTTCAATTCTCGGACCGACTCTCTTCTCTGTATACATCAATGAGGTCGCTCTTGCTGCTGGTGAGTCTCTGATCCACCTCTACGCAGACGACACCATTCTGTATACTTCCGGCCCTTCTTTGGACACTGTGTTAACAACCCTCCGGGCAAGCTTCAATGCCATACAACTCTCCTTCCGCGGCCTCCAATTGCTCTTAAATACAAGTAAAACTAAATGCATGCTCTTCAACCGATCGCTACCTGCACCTACCCGCCTGTCCAACATCACTACTCTGGACGGCTCTGACTTAGAATACGTGGACAACTACAAATACTTAGGTGTCTGGTTAGACTGTAAACTCTCCTTCCAGACCCATATCAAACATCTTCAATCCAAAGTTAAATCTAGAATTGGCTTCCTATTTCGCAACAAAGCATCCTTCACTCATGCTGCCAAACATACCCTTGTAAAACTGACCATCCTACCAATCCTCGACTTTGGCGATGTAATTTACAAAATAGCCTCCAATACCCTACTCAACAAATTGGATGCAGTCTATCACAGTGCAATCCGTTTTGTCACCAAAGCCCCATATACTACCCACCATTGCGACCTGTACGCTCTCGTTGGCTGGCCCTCGCTTCATACTCGTCGCCAAACCCACTGGCTCCATGTCATCTACAAGACCCTGCTAGGTAAAGTCCCCCCTTATCTCAGCTCGCTGGTCACCATAGCATCTCCCACCTGTAGCACACGCTCCAGCAGGTATATCTCTCTAGTCACCCCCAAAACCAATTCTTTCTTTGGCCGCCTCTCTTTCCAGTTCTCTGCTGCCAATGACTGGAACGAACTACAAAAATCTCTGAAACTGGAAACACTTATCTCCCTCACTAGCTTTAAGCACCAACTGTCAGAGCAGCTCACAGATTACTGCACCTGTACATAGCCCACCTATAATTTAGCCCTATCAACTACCTCTTTCCCAACTGTATTTAATTAATTAATTTATTTTGCTACTTTGCACCCCATTATTTTTATTTCTACTTTGCACATTCTTCCATTGCAAAACTACCATTCCAGTGTTTTACTTGCTATATTGTATTTACCTTGCCACCAAGGCCTTTTTTGCCTTTACCTCCCTTCTCACCTCATTTGCTCACATTGTATATAGACTTGTATAAATAAAGGTAAAATAAAATAAATAAATAAATACATCAGTAACTGTTCCAATGCTACATCAGTAACTGTTCCAATGTAAAAGGCTACATAAGTAACTGTTCCAATACTACATCAGTAACTGTTCCAATGCTACATCAGTAACTGTTCCAATGCTACATCAGTAACTGTTCCAATGTAAAAGGCTACATAAGTAACTGTTCCAATACTACATCAGTAACTGTTCCAATGCTACATCAGTAACTGTTCCAATACTACATCAGTAACTGTTCCAATGCTACATCAGTAACTGTTCCAATACTACATCAGTAACTGTTCCAATACTACATCAGTAACTGTTCCAATGCTACATCAGTAACTGTTCCAATACTACATCAGTAACTGTTCCAATACTACATCAGTAACTGTTCCAATACTACATCAGTAACTGTTCCAATGCTACATCAGTAACTGTTCCAATACTACATCAGTAACTGTTCCAATACTACATCAGTAACTGTTCCAATGCTACATCAGTAACTGTTCCAATACTACATCAGTAACTGTTCCAATGTGAAAGGCTACATCAGTAACTGTTCCAATGTAAAAGGCTACATCAGTAACTGTTCCAATGCTACATCAGTAACTGTTCCAATACTACATCAGTAACTGTTCCAATACAACTGTTCCAATGAAAAAGGCTACATCAGTAACTGTTCCAATGCTACATCAGTAACTGTTCCAATGCTACATCAGTAACTGTTCCAATGTAAAAGGCTACATCAGTAACTGTTCCAATGTAAAAGGCTACATCAGTAACTGTTCCAATGCTGCATCAGTAACTGTTCCAATGTAAAAGGCTACATCAGTAACTGTTCCAATACTACATCAGTAACTGTTGCAATACTACATCAGTAACTGTTCCAATGCTACATCAGTAACTGTTCCAATGCTACATCAATAACTGTTCCATTGCTACATCAGTAACTGTTCCAATGCTACATCAGTAACTGTTCCAATGCTACATCAGTAACTGTTCCAATGCTACATCAGTAACTGTTCCAATGTAAAAGGCTACATCAGTAACTGTTCCAATGCTGCATCAGTAACTGTTCCAATACTACATCAGTAACTGTTCCAATGTAAAAGGCTACATCAGTAACTGTTCCAATACTACATCAGTAACTGTTCCAATACTACATCAGAAACTGTTCCAATGTAAAAGGCTACATCAGTAACTGTTCCAATACTACATCAGCAACTGTACCAATGCTACATCAGTAACTGTTCCAATGCTACATCAATAACTGTTCCATTGCTACATCAGTAACTGTTCCAATGCTACATCAGTAACTGTTCCAATGCTACATCAGTAACTGTTCCAATGCTACATCAGTAACTGTTCCAATGCTACATCAGTAACTGTTCCAATGCTACATCAGTAACTGTTCTGTAATGTAACTATAACTAACCAATGCTACATCAGTAACTGTTCCAATGCTACATCAGTAACTGTTCCAATGCTACATCAGTAACTGTTCCAATGCTATGTCAGTAACTGTTCCAATGCTACATCAGTAACTGTCTTACAACAGAAAAAACAATATAGTTACATTACAGCTCTGGATAAGAGCGTCTGCTAAATCAAATCAAATCAAATTTATTTATATAGCCCTTCGTACATCAGCTGATATCTCAAAGTGCTGTACAGAAACCCAGCCTAAAACCCCAAAAAGTAAGCAATGCAGGTGTAGAAGCACGGTGGCTAGGAAAAACTCCCTAGAAAGGCCAAAACCTAGGATGAAACCTAGAGAGGAACCAGGCTATGTGGTGTGGCCAATCCTCTTCTGGCTGTGCCGGGTGGAGATTATAACAGAACATGGCCAAGATGTTCAAATGTTCATAAATGACCAGCATGGTCGAATAATAATAAGGCAGAACAGTTGAAACTGGAGCAGCAGCACGGCCAGGTGGACTGGGGACAGCAAGGAGTCATCATGTCAGGTAGTCCTGAGACATGGTCCTAGGGCTCAGGTACTCAGGCTACATCAGTAACTGTTCCAATACTACATCAGTAACTGTTCCAATACTACATCAGTAACTGTTCCAATGTAAAAGGCTACATCAGTAACTGTTCCAATACTACATCAGTAACTGTTCCAATACTTCATCAGTAACTGTTCCAATGCTACATCAGTAACTGTTCCAATACTACATCAGTAACTGTTCCAATGCTACATCAGTAACTGTTCCAATGTAAAAGGCTACATCAGTAACTGTTCCAAAACTACATCAGTAACTGTTCCAATGTAAAAGGCTACATCAGTAACGGTTCCAATACTACATCAGTAACTGTTCCAATACTACATCAGTAACTGTTCCAATGCTACATCAGTAACTGTTCCAATACTACATCAGTAACTGTTCCAATGCTACATCAGTAACTGTTCCAATGTAAAAGGCTACATTAGTAACTGTTCCAATGCTACATCAGTAACTGTTCCAATACTACATCAGTAACTGTTCCAATACTACATCAGTAACTGTTCCAATACTACATCAGTAACTGTTCCAATACTACATCAGTAACTGTTCCAATACTACATCAGTAACTGTTCCAATACTACATCAGTAACTGTTCCAATGCTACATCAGTAACTGTTCCAATACTACATCAGTAACGGTTCCAATACTACATCAGTAACTGTTCCAATACTACATCAGTAACTGTTCCAATACTACATCAGTAACTGTTCCAATGCTACATCAGTAACTGTTCCAATACTACATCAGTAACTGTTCCAATGTAAAAGGCTACATCAGTAACTGTTCCAATGCTACATCAGTAACTGTTCCAATACTACATCAGTAACTGTTCCAATGCTACATCAGTAACTGTTCCAATGTAAAAGGCTACATCAGTAACTGTTCCAATGTAAAAGGCTACATCAGTAACGGTTCCAATACTACATCAGTAACTGTTCCAATACTACATCAGTAACTGTTCCAATGTAAAAGGCTACATCAGTAACTGTTCCAATACTACATCAGTAACTGTTCCAATACTTCATCAGTAACTGTTCCAATGCTACATCAGTAACTGTTCCAATGTAAAAGGCTACATCAGTAACTGTTCCAAAACAACATCAGTAACTGTTCCAATGTAAAAGGCTACATCAGTAACGGTTCCAATACTACATCAGTAACTGTTCCAATACTACATCAGTAACTGTTCCAATGTAAAAGGCTACATCAGTAACTGTTCCAATACTACATCAGTAACTGTTCCAATACTTCATCAGTAACTGTTCCAATGCTACATCAGTAACTGTTCCAATACTACATCAGTAACTGTTCCAATGCTACATCAGTAACTGTTCCAATGTAAAAGGCTACATCAGTAACTGTTCCAAAACTACATCAATAACTGTTCCAATGTAAAAGGCTACATCAGTAACGGTTCCAATACTACATCAGTAACTGTTCCAATACTACATCAGTAACTGTTCCAATGCTACATCAGTAACTGTTCCAATACTACATCAGTAACTGTTCCAATGCTACATCAGTAACTGTTCCAATGTAAAAGGCTACATCAGTAACTGTTCCAATGCTACATCAGTAACTGTTCCAATACTACATCAGTAACTGTTCCAATACTACATCAGTAACTGTTCCAATACTACATCAGTAACTGTTCCAATACTACATCAGTAACTGTTCCAATACTACATCAGTAATGGTTCCAATACTACATCAGTAACTGTTCCAATACTACATCAGTAACTGTTCCAATACTACATCAGTAACTGTTCCAATACTACATCAGTAACTGTTCCAATACTACATCAGTAACTGTTCCAATGCTACATCAGTAACTGTTCCAATACTACATCAGTAATGGTTCCAATACTACATCAGTAACTGTTCCAATACTACATCAGTAACTGTTCCAATGCTACATCAGTAACTGTTCCAATACTACATCAGTAACTGTTCCATTGTAAAAGGCTACATCAGTAACTGTTCCAATGCTACATCAGTAACTGTTCCAATACTACATCAGTAACTGTTCCAATGCTACATCAGTAACTGTTCCAATGTAAAAGGCTACATCAGTAACTGTTCCAATGTAAAAGGCTACATCAGTAACGGTTCCAATACTACATCAGTAACTGTTCCAATACTACATCAGTAACTGTTCCAATGTAAAAGGCTACATCAGTAACTGTTCCAATACTACATCAGTAACTGTTCCAATACTTCATCAGTAACTGTTCCAATGCTACATCAGTAACTGTTCCAATGTAAAAGGCTACATCAGTAACTGTTCCAAAACTACATCAGTAACTGTTCCAATGTAAAAGGCTACATCAGTAACGGTTCCAATACTACATCAGTAACTGTTCCAATACTACATCAGTAACTGTTCCAATGTAAAAGGCTACATCAGTAACTGTTCCAATACTACATCAGTAACTGTTCCAATACTTCATCAGTAACTGTTCCAATGCTACATCAGTAACTGTTCCAATACTACATCAGTAACTGTTCCAATGCTACATCAGTAACTGTTCCAATGTAAAAGGCTACATCAGTAACTGTTCCAAAACTACATCAGTAACTGTTCCAATGTAAAAGGCTACATCAGTAACGGTTCCAATACTACATCAGTAACTGTTCCAATACTACATCAGTAACTGTTCCAATGCTACATCAGTAACTGTTCCAATACTACATCAGTAACTGTTCCAATGCTACATCAGTAACTGTTCCAATGTAAAAGGCTACATCAGTAACTGTTCCAATGCTACATCAGTAACTGTTCCAATACTACATCAGTAACTGTTCCAATACTACATCAGTAACTGTTCCAATACTACATCAGTAACTGTTCCAATACTACATCAGTAACTGTTCCAATACTACATCAGTAACTGTTCCAATACTACATCAGTAACTGTTCCAATGCTACATCAGTAACTGTTCCAATACTACATCAGTAACGGTTCCAATACTACATCAGTAACTGTTCCAATACTACATCAGTAACTGTTCCAATACTACATCAGTAACTGTTCCAATGCTACATCAGTAACTGTTCCAATACTACATCAGTAACTGTTCCAATGTAAAAGGCTACATCAGTAACTGTTCCAATGCTACATCAGTAACTGTTCCAATACTACATCAGTAACTGTTCCAATGCTACATCAGTAACTGTTCCAATGTAAAAGGCTACATCAGTAACTGTTCCAATGCTACATCAGTAACTGTTCCAATACTACATCAGTAACTGTTCCAATACTACATCAGTAACTGTTCCAATACTACATCAGTAACTGTTCCAATACTACATCAGTAACTGTTCCAATACTACATCAGTAACTGTTCCAATACTACATCAGTAACTGTTCCAATGCTACATCAGTAACTGTTCCAATACTACATCAGTAATGGTTCCAATACTACATCAGTAACTGTTCCAATACTACATCAGTAACTGTTCCAATACTACATCAGTAACTGTTCCAATGCTACATCAGTAACTGTTCCAATACTACATCAGTAACTGTTCCATTGTAAAAGGCTACATCAGTAACTGTTCCAATGCTACATCAGTAACTGTTCCAATACTACATCAGTAACTGTTCCAATGCTACATCAGTAACTGTTCCAATGTAAAAGGCTACATCAGTAACTGTTCCAATGTAAAAGGCTACATCAGTAACGGTTCCAATACTACATCAGTAACTGTTCCAATACTACATCAGTAACTGTTCCAATGTAAAAGGCTACATCAGTAACTGTTCCAATACTACATCAGTAACTGTTCCAATACTTCATCAGTAACTGTTCCAATGCTACATCAGTAACTGTTCCAATGTAAAAGGCTACATCAGTAACTGTTCCAAAACTACATCAGTAACTGTTCCAATGTAAAAGGCTACATCAGTAACGGTTCCAATACTACATCAGTAACTGTTCCAATACTACATCAGTAACTGTTCCAATGTAAAAGGCTACATCAGTAACTGTTCCAATACTACATCAGTAACTGTTCCAATACTTCATCAGTAACTGTTCCAATGCTACATCAGTAACTGTTCCAATACTACATCAGTAACTGCTCCAATGCTACATCAGTAACTGTTCCAATGTAAAAGGCTACATCAGTAACTGTTCCAAAACTACATCAGTAACTGTTCCAATGTAAAAGGCTACATCAGTAACGGTTCCAATACTACATCAGTAACTGTTCCAATACTACATCAGTAACTGTTCCAATGCTACATCAGTAACTGTTCCAATACTACATCAGTAACTGTTCCAATGCTACATCAGTAACTGTTCCAATGTAAAAGGCTACATCAGTAACTGTTCCAATGCTACATCAGTAACTGTTCCAATACTACATCAGTAACTGTTCCAATACTACATCAGTAACTGTTCCAATACTACATCAGTAACTGTTCCAATACTACATCAGTAACTGTTCCAATACTACATCAGTAACTGTTCCAATACTACATCAGTAACTGTTCCAATGCTACATCAGTAACTGTTCCAATACTACATCAGTAACGGTTCCAATACTACATCAGTAACTGTTCCAATACTACATCAGTAACTGTTCCAATACTACATCAGTAACTGTTCCAATGCTACATCAGTAACTGTTCCAATACTACATCAGTAACTGTTCCAATGTAAAAGGCTACATCAGTAACTGTTCCAATGCTACATCAGTAACTGTTCCAATACTACATCAGTAACTGTTCCAATGCTACATCAGTAACTGTTCCAATGTAAAAGGCTACATCAGTAACTGTTCCAATGTAAAAGGCTACATCAGTAACGGTTCCAATACTACATCAGTAACTGTTCCAATGTAAAAGGCTACATCAGTAACTGTTCCAATACTACATCAGTAACTGTTCCAATACTACATCAGTAACTGTTCCAATGTAAAAGGCTACATCAGTAACTGTTCCAATACTACATCAGTAGCTGTTCCAATACTACATCAGTAACTGTTCCAATGTAAAAGGCTACATCAGTAACTGTTCCAATACTACATCAGAAACTGTTCCAATGTAAAAAGGCTACATCAGTAACTGTTCCAATACTACATCAGTAACTGTACCAATGCTACATCAGTAACTGTTCCAATGCTACATCAGTAACTGTTCCAATGCTACATCAATAACTGTTCCATTGCTACATCAGTAACTGTTCCAATGCTACATCAGTAACTGTTCCAATGCTACATCAGTAACTGTTCCAATGCTACATCAGTAACTGTTCCAATGCTACATCAGTAACTGTTCCAATGCTACATCAGTAATTGTTCCAATACTACATCAGTAACTGTTCCAATGCTACATCAGTAACTGTTCCAATACTACATCAGTAACTGTTCCAATGCTACATCAGTAACTGTTCCAATGTGAAAGGCTACATCAGTAACTGTTCCAATGTAAAAGGCTACATCAGTAACGGTTCCAATACTACATCAGTAACTGTTCCAATGTAAAAGGCTACATCAGTAACTGTTCCAATACTACATCAGTAACTGTTCCAATGTAAAAGGCTACATCAGTAACGGTTCCAATACTACATCAGTAACTGTTCCAATGTAAAAGGCTACATCAGTAACTGTTCCAATACCATCAGTAACTGTTCCAATGTAAAAGGCTACATCAGTAACTGTTCCAATGTAAAAAGGCTACATCAGTAACTGTTCCAATACTACATCATTAACTGTACCAATGCTACATCAGTAACTGTTCCAATGCTACATCAGTAACTGTTCCAATGCTACATCAATAACTGTTCCATTGCTACATCAGTAACTGTTCCAATGCTACATCAGTAACTGTTCCAATGCTACATCAGTAACTGTTCCAATGCTACATCAGTAACTGTTCCAATGCTACATCAGTAACTGTTCCAATGCTACATCAGTAACTGTTCCAATGCTACATCAGTAACTGTTCCAATACTACATCTGTAACTGTTCCAATGTAAAAGGCTACATCAGTAACTGTTCCAATGCTACATCAGTAACTGTTCCAATACTACATCAGTAACTGTTCCAATGCTACATCAGTAACTGTTCCAATGTGAAAGGCTACATCAGTAACTGTTCCAATGTAAAAGGCTACATCAGTAACGGTTCCAATACTACATCAGTAACTGTTCCAATGTAAAAGGCTACATCAGTAACTGTTCCAATACTACATCAGTAACTGTACCAATGCTACATCAGTAACTGTTCCAATGCTACATCAGTAACTGTTCCAATGTAAAAGGCTACATCAGTAACTGTTCCAATACTACATCAGTAACTGTTCCAATACTACATCAGTAACGGTTCCAATACTACATCAGTAACTGTTCCAATACTACATCATAAACTGTTCCAATGTAAAAGGCTACATCAGTAACTGTTCCAATGTAAAAGGCTACATCAGTGACTGTTCCAATACCATCAGTAACTGTTCCAATGTAAAAGGCTACATCAGTAACTGTTCCAATACTACATCAGTAACTGTTCCAATACTACATCAGTAACGGTTCCAATACTACATCAGTAACTGTTCCAATGTAAAAGGCTACATCAGTAACTTTTCCAATGCTACATCAGTAACTGTTCCAATACTACATCAGTAGCTGTTCCAATACTACATCAGTAACTGTTCCAATGTAAAAGGCTACATCAGTAACTGTTCCAATACTACATCAGAAACTGTTCCAATGTAAAAGGCTACATCAGTAACTGTTCCAATGTAAAAGGCTACATCAGTAACTGTTCCAATACTACATCAGTAACTGTTCCAATACTACATCAGTAACTGTACCAATGCTACATCAGTAACTGTACCAATACTACATCAGTAACTGTTCCAATACTACATCAGTAACTGTACCAATGCTACATCAGTAACTGTTCCAATGCTACATCAGTAACTGTTCCAATGCTACATCAGTAACTGTTCCAATGCTACATCAGTAACTGTTCCAATGCTACATCAGTAACTGTTCCAATGCTACATCAATAACTGTTCCATTGCTACATCAGTAACTGTTCCAATGCTACATCAGTAACTGTTCCAATGCTACATCAGTAACTGTTCCAATGCTACATCAGTAACTGTTCCAATGCTACATCAGTAACTGTTCCAATGCTACATCAGTAACTGTTCTGTAATGTAACTATAACTAATCGTGCTAGCAGCACGGCCAGGTGGACTGGGGACAGCAAGGAGTCATCATGTCAGGTAGTCCTGAGGCATGGTCCTAGGGCTCAGGTACTCCGAGAGAGAGAAAGAAAGAGAGAAAGAGAGAATTAGAGAAAGCACACTTAAATTCACACAGGACACCGAATAGGACAGGATAAGTACTCCAGATATAACAAACTGACCTTAGCCCCCCGACACAAACTACTGCAACATAAATACTGGAGGCTGAGACAGGAGGGTAAATGACTCAAATGTAAATGTTAAGGACATGGACATATCTTAACATGAAACTACAGTTGTTGTGGCTGTTATTTTCAATATCTCTGTCTCCACTTTCCCTCCTCTGTTTGTCTCCTTCAATTCTGATAGAGATGGAGAAGTTTGGGGACAGGCTCAATGCAGAATGCTGCTTCTTCCCTACACTGTCCCTGGTTTCCTTCCTACTGCAGGCAGTTTAACAGCCACCTCACCTCCACCCACCTATCCTCTCTCAGGACCCCACTCTGGGGAGCCACTGTATACTCCTACAGGGTTTTATTCCTACACAGCAATAGGCCTAGTAGTGCGGGAGCAAAACCCCGCACACCCAGTAGCTTTGGCAAAATGTGTAACGTGTAGAAAATTATGAAAATAGGTTGAACAACAAGATGTTGACGTCTGTGACGTGGCGTTGTTGGATGTAGAGTGGGAGTGGAACAGAATGGCGTCGACTCCACTCCCATCCAAGGCCCTCATAAAGGTGTTCTGTAGTCATGGCAACACTGCTCATACTAGTGCCAGACAGTTGATTCTACTATGGAGGAGATGGGATGTGTGTGTACGTGTGTTTCCGTGTACTGTGCAGTAAGATTTCTGCATGTCGGTATAGGCATGTGTTAATCCTGCATTGGCTCTCCTTTCCTCTCCTCCGCCCCTGCTCTTCTCTCTTTCTCTCCCTCTCTCCTCTCTCTCCTCTGTACGATCCAAGCACTCCTCTCCACTCATTTAACTAATGTCCCCCAGGGTCGTAAATTCACCAAAGGCAAAAAACACAGGCAGCTAAAGGAGAAAAGGGTGATGGGGAACCTGTCAGATGAGTAGGAGCCTTTTCTTCAAGGACCAGCTTGCCCAACGAATACATATCGGCTCCTCATACATCCCTGCTTATTTATCACACGTTGTAGATCTCTCAGCAGTAATGTTCGTTTTGCGTTGTGTGAGCTGGATGATATCTGGCCGGGGATTTGCAGACTCGTCCCTTATGGCGAATGAATGCGTGGTAGCAGAGTAATGGATGTTTTGTTGTTCCTGCGTTAAAGCGGTAATGTGATGGAATCTCCAGCCGAGGGAGATGAGACTGCAGCACCACTGTAGCTGGAGCTGTGGTTCAGCCTTCACTCTACTCCCAGGAGGACAAAGTCTAAATCCCACATGGCACCCTATTCCCTATGTAGTGAACCACTTTTAATGGTCTCTGGTCAAAAGTAGTGCGCTATATAGGAATAGGGTGCCATGTTGGACACAGTAAAATACTTATGTCTGTCCGAAATGACACCCTATTCCCTTGTAGTGCACTACTTTTGACCAGGGCCCATAGGTCTGGCATGGGGTCAGGGTTGGTGTCACGTGTGCTCCCTCTCTGGCCTCTAGGTCACCGGGCTGCTCGTTATAGCGCACCCCTGTCAACATCGTTATGCGTCATCAGACTCACCTGGACTCCATCACCTCCCTGATTACCTTCCCTATATGTCACTCCCTTTGGTTCCAGTGTCATGTCGGTGGGTTGTTTGTGTTTCTTGTTTTGTATTTAGTTGCGTCATATTATGGTACAATGTTAAAACGATGAGCAAATAGTTAAAGTACTAAAAGGAAAATAAATAAACATAAATATGGGTTGTATTTACAATGGGGATTGTTCTTCACTGGTTGCCCTTGACGGGACTTGACTGTAACATTCATTTGAAGACTGTTATTTATCTAATTAACTAACTATGTTTAATTGTTACCCGATTAAATGAACCATGTGACAATTAATTCATTAGGATCTGGGGCACCACGAGAGCGGTTCTTTAAAGAGTTACCATCTCCCGAAATCAAATCCAAAAGGTCTTTACCTATCACATCTATAAACAGTCAACCTATTAATCATAACCTCGTATCATATCATCATTCTGAACAGTCATAACCTCCTTGCATTTGCAAAAACCTTATGATTCAGTACTACACAAATTGGTTTAATTATTTACTAGCTAATTAAATGGGAACATTTAACACTTTTCACCGGTTACTGACTTGAGACTTAATATGCTGAAAACAGGTCCCTAGTGGAATGACAACAATGACAATGGCCGCTTGTTAAAGAAGAGATGGAGAGGGAGAGAGAGGGACAGAGACACTTAACATTGGTACATTCAGAAACTACTTTCACTTACAGTAACCATATACTATACTACAGTAACCACACAAACCGCCACCTGCTTTGAGTAATAAATCATGAATGTATTTATGTGTAATGCCTGGGTTTGCCGGGGATCTCTCGGTAGACAGGGCCGCCTTGGAAAGGGGGTTGGGACTTTTTGCAGCATGCTTGTAAGGCTCTGATTGTCCAAAAGGATTCCAACAAGTCTTCTGCTGTTGTCCTTCTTTGTAATTGCCCGGTATCTGGTGACTTGTTGTGTAGTCCTGAACAGAACTACATAGTTTCTCCCCTTCCTTTCGCTCCTGAAGATGCTTCTTTGAAGATCGATGGTTCCCCAGTGGGGTGATGAGAGTAGCGTAATACAATGGTTTGAGAAGAGTAACAGGATGGTCCTACTTAAATTCGCTTTCGAAATACTTTATTTAGGACAGCTAATCAGCCGTACCAGTGATTCTCCAGGAGGTGAGTTTATCTTCTCTACCCCGTGTTGAGATTCAGTTCAAACCAATTTAATCGTGCCGCTGCATCTTCACGCTTTTCTGGTCTGATGTGTTTTTTTTTCTTAACTCAATACCTTTTGCCCGAAAGGGGCGGTTCTGTCAGGCTGACACGCTCTCTGACCTCACTTCGGGGAGGTGACTACTCACGGTGCATAGTTATGGAAAACAATTATCTCTTATAGCTTCTCACATCACATCCCTCTCTTAACCTTTCTGGGATATGTGGGACGCTAGCATCCCACCTGGCCAAAAACCAGGGAAAATTCAGAGCGCCAAATTACAATAAATTACTATAAAAATCTAACTTTCATTAAATCACACATGCAAGATAGCAAATTAAAGCTACACTTGTTGTGAATCCAGCCAACATGTCAGATTTCAAAAAGGCTTTTCATTGAAAGCAAACAATGCTATTATCTGAGGATAGCACCTCCATAAACAAAGAGAGAAAAGCTTATTTCAACCCTGCAGAAATAAAAATATAATTCATGCCTTACCTTTGATGAGCTTCTTTTGTTGGCACTCCAATAAACATCACAAATGGTCCTTTTGTTTGATTAATTCCATCGATATATATCCAAAATGACCATTTATTTGGCGCGTTTGATCCAGAAAAACATTGGTTCCAACTTGCGCAACGTGACTACAAAATATCTCAAAAGTTACCTGTAAACTTTGCCAAAACATTTCAAACTGCTTTTGTAATACAACTTTAGGTATTTTTTTACCTTAAATAATCGATAAAATTGAAGACAGGATGATCTGTGTTCAATACAGGAGGAAAACTGTAGCTAGCTTTCTGGTCACGCGCCTCTATCTAACAGTACACTTCAAGTGACCCTCGTTCAAGATGGCTGTACTTCTTCATTACACAAAGGAAAAACCTCAACCAATTTCTAAAGAGTATTGACATCCTGTGGAAGCGATAGGAACTGCAAGAAGGTCCCTTAGAAATCTGGATTCCCAATGAAAACCTATTGAAAAGAGAGTGACCTCAAAAAAAAATCTGAATGGTTTGTCCTCTGGGTTTCACCTGCTAATAAGTTCTGTTATACTCACAGAAATGATTCAAACAGTTTTAGAAACTTCAGAGTGTTTTCTATCCAAATCTACGAATAATATGCATATCTTATCTTCTGGGGATGAGTAGCTGGCAGTTGAATTTGGGCATGCATTTCATCCGGACGTGAAAATACTGCCCCCTGTCACCAAGAAGTTAACAAAAACAAGTTCATCATTTTTCATATTACATGCACAACGCGTAGTATGGAAACTTCATATATGTAGTGGGTATACTTTCCAAGTTACATTATTTCCTTTATAACATTTTTAATGACATCACAAAATAACAAACAAAATTACATTAGTGTTCTATAGATCGCCTCTGACCATTCCCCACGTTCTAAAATAGAAATATTGTTCCAGTATTCTCTTTTGAGCGGGAAAAAGGTCTGTTGAGACAAAGCACATTCCTTTGGTGAATTTGGAGAGCACAGGCCTGGATCTTCTCTGTTGATTTACAACAGGACTAGAGTTGTTGATCCCCACGAGTTCTTTCCTTCCCCCTCTACGGGTGAGAGGGGGTCTGATTGAAGTTATTCATTGCAAACCTGATCTGCCATATTTGGATTCTCGTGGACAGTCATGACACCCTTTTCTTGTGGCAACAGGTCACAAATCTTGCTGCTGTGATGGCACGCTGTGGTATTTCACCCAATAGATATGGGAAATTGTTTTTGAATTATTTGTTGGTCTGTGTAATCTGATGGGAATATGTGTCTCTAATATGGTCATACATTTGGCAGGGGGTTAGGAAGTGCAGCTCAGTTTCCAACTCATTTTGTGGGCGATGTGCACATAGCCTGTCTTCTCTTTAGAACTAAGTCTGCCCCCTCGGCCTCTCGCAATAGCAAGGCTATGCTCACTGAATCTGTATATAGTCAAAGTTTCCTTAAGTTTGGGTCAGTCAAGGTAGTCAGGTATTCTGCCACTGTGTACTCTCTTCAAATAGCATTCCAGTTTGTTCTCTCTCTCTCTCTCTCTCTCTCTCTCTCTCTCTCTCTCTATCTCTCTCTCTCTCTGAGAGGGATAGAACACACACATGTCCCAGAAGGAGAAGAAAAGGCTTTACTATGTGTGTGTGGGTGTGTGTGTGTGTCTCTTTGGCTTTATAATCTATATTGATTTGACAGAGCCAGGACAAAGCCACCTAGAGGGAGAGACATACATGGACTAAGTCTTTCCCTCACAAGCAATAGCTAAAGTGTGTGTGTTTGTGTGTGTGCGTGTGTGTGTGTGTGGGGGGGGGGGGGTGTGTGGGTGTGTAGCGCACCCTACCACTGCCAGTGTCTGCAGTGATCAGCAGCACAGCAGAACGTGGGAGGAGTAGAAGCTAAAAGAGAAGGAGTTAGTAAACGAGGCTGAGGGGAAATTGGAAATGTGACAGTGTATTTAATATATTGTGGCTGTGCTTTGAGTCACATCTCAACTGAGACTCCACAGTTCTGTCTTTCAATGGAGTCAGTAGAAACCTTTTCAGAAACACTCTGTAACACAGGGA
Source organism: Oncorhynchus mykiss (assembly GCF_013265735.2). Taxonomy (NCBI): domain Eukaryota; kingdom Metazoa; phylum Chordata; class Actinopteri; order Salmoniformes; family Salmonidae; genus Oncorhynchus; species Oncorhynchus mykiss. The sequence goes on from NC_048582.1 coordinate 15,002,266, forward strand.
CATAGACCTGGGCCTGTATCCACAAAGCCTCTCAGAGGAGGAGCACTGATCTAGGATCAGTGTTTAGATCATAATTAATACGATTATATCGACAGATCCTAGATCCACGCTCCTACTCTGAGATGCTTGTGGATATGAGCCCAGTTCTTCCTTTTAGATCATAATAAATATTGTTATATCGACAGGGGCGACCTGATCCTAGATCAGCGCTCCTACTCTGAGATGCTTAATGAATACGGGTCCTGCTCAGTGCACATCGCCAGCAGTTCAGCATTAGTCTGTCTGTAGACAGTAGTTTGGTGTAACAGCAGTGGGAGAAGCGGAAGTTTGGAGAGGAACTGTTCCTGTTGTGGTACTACCAGCAAAATTAAGAGAGAGAGAGAGAGAGAGAGAGAATAATTGATCTAACAAAACATTGAATAGAGTGTGATACTGAACATGGGGAGAATACTTAAAGTAATTTCCACTAGAGGCTGCTGTGAACATGGTCTAGACTTTGTGGTGGTTATCCAAGTAGAAGTAGCCCCTTAGCCCAGATCCAGGATCCAATTAACCAACCACAACTTCCTAACTGTAACCATTAGGAATATGTAGAAATTGCCACCAAAAAATGGTTAATGTCATAAGTTGGGGTTTATGGTAGAATCTGATCCTAGAACTGTATTTAGGGGTAACTTCTACATTGTTCTAATCATTACAGACTTAACTAGAAAAGAACATTACCTGAAGAATATGCGTGTCCTTTCTTGTCTTAAAATAGTGAAGTAGTGGGGGTCAAACAAAGCTTTGTAGTAGTGTCAGTGACTGGTAGTAGTAATGGTACACAGATCTAAAATCAGATTACCATAACCCCACTCTCTCATACATTCTCTCATTCATAAACTGCACAGTGTACACTGTACCGGTGGCTTCTTAATTGGGGAGGACAGGCATCTTAAATGACTCGAACGGCATTAACGGAATGGCATCAAACACATGGCTTCCATCTGTTTCATACACATCCCGTTCACTCCATTCCAGCCATTATCCTTCCCTCACCAGCCCCCTGTGATATATTGGCTGTGTCAGATTCTCCATAGTCATGGAGATGTCTGTCTGAGTGATGAAAAGCAACAGGGATCAATAGCAACACTCAGAAAAAGGTTTGCTGTGAATGAATTGGCCCTGCGCCCTGTGGGGATCAGGTAGCCGCATAGATGTGATGTGTATTCATCACTAATATAATGCTGATACAACACTGATGGAGCACTGATGCTGTGTGTGTGTGTGTGTGTGTGTGTGTGTGTGTGAGTGTGTGTGAGTTTATGTGCGTGCGCGCAGCAGCCTCCACCTCCACTCATCAGTTGGAATATCTCCGCCTCATCATTCTTGGCGACCCACTATCGGCATTGTCACATCGTCAATGCTGCCACACAGTCAGAGCATTCAGGTCAACACAGTCACTGCCTCTCTAAACATTCACTTACTGCTGACCCATTACAGCTGATCCTCTGTTTACCTCATAGTGGACAGGTGAGGACTGGGCTTGGGAGAGCTGATCCTAGATCAGATTGAAGGTAACCACAGCAAACAGGAAGTCGAGGAGAGGGTATGTGTGAAAAGCTCTATTGTAGCCTACATGGATTCCTCCAGCACTGAGGCAGAATGTGTCTGTGGGACTCACTGAGAGGACAAAGCAGTGGTGTTGGTGTTCAACCAGCAGTACTTTTCCACCAGCACAGCATAGGCCTGAGGTAACAATATGGTACTGATCGCTTGTCTGTTATAGAAGGGAGTAGGGACCATAGAGAGGAGGAGAGGGGGGAGAGTGGAGAGGGGAGAGGAGGAGAGGAGAGGAGGAGAGGAGAGGAGAGGAGAGGGGGAGAGGAGAGGGGGAGAGGAGAGGAGAGGAGAGGAGAGGAGAGGAGAGGAGTGGGAAGAGAAAGGAGAGTAGAGGAGAGGAGAGGAGAGGAGAGAAGAGGAGTGGGAAGAGAAAGGAGAGTAGAGGAGAGGAGAGGAGAGGGGGAGAGGAGAGGAGAGGGGGAGAGGAGAGGAGAGGAGAGGAGAGGAGAGGAGAGGAGAGGAGAGGAGAGGAGAGGAGAGAGAAAGGAGAGTAGAGAGGGAGAAGAGAGGAATCAAATAAAAAATTCAAGTGACATTAGCACAGACATGAGCGAGCATGCTTGCAGGAGGAGGAGAGAAGAGAGGGAGGGAAAGAGAGAGAGGTGAAGCATGAGAAGTAGGGAAGGAGTGGTGTGCATGGGGTCAATGAATAGAGGAGAGTGTGAGTGAGGGAGAGAGATGGAGCAGGGGCTTAGAGGGCATATTTGAAGAGGGGGAAGAAAATTAAAGGCAGGCAGACACCTCCTCCCTCCTTCCCTCCTTCCCTCATGTGAGTCATGTTGCCTTATACATATTACTTCTGAGAGCTTAGTGTCTTTCTGAGGGAACGAGGGATAGTGGAGAGAGAGAGAGAGAGAGGGACTGAGAGGAGGCGTGGAGAGAGAGGAGAGACTGGAGAGAGAGGGGAGAGTGGAGAGAGAGAGATAGACTGAGCGAGAGAGAGAGAGAGAGAGAGAGAGAAGGAGAGAGTGGAGAGAGAGAGACAGAGAGAGACCGAGGGAGAGAGAGAAGAGGTGTGGAGAGAGAGAGGGACCGAGAGACTGAGTGAGAGAGAGAATGGAGAGAGTGGAGAGAGAAGGAGAGAAGGAGATAGAGACACAAAGAGACTGAGGGAGAGAGAGAGAGAGAGAGAAAGAGAGAGAGGAGGCGTGGAGAGAGAAAGGCACCAAGAGACTGAGGGAGAGAGAGAGAAGGAGAGTGGAGAGAGAAGGAGAGAAGGAGAGAGACACAAAGAGACTGAGGGAGAGAGAGAGAGAGAGAGAGAGAGAGAGAGAGAGGAGGCGTGGAGAGAGAGACCAAGAGACTGAGTGAGAGAGAGAGAAGGAGAGCGGAGAGAGAGAGATTGTGAAAAAAAGAAAAATGGAGAGTGAAGTAAAGAGAGTGCAAAAGAGAGAGGGACTTAAGAAGCAGAAGGGTGTAGGAGACTGCCTGACTGAAAGTATCAGCAGTAGTAACAGCAGCCGTTCTCTCTCTGCCTGTCTGCTGCCTGTCTGCTGCCTGGCACAGAATGCTGTCACACAATCCAATCTGGAGTCGTTGGGAATTCTACTTGGGAATGCTCTGGAATTCTGTGTTGAGTCCAGTGGAAGTGTGATTTTTCCAGGATGCCCTCTATCTCTCTGTGTGTGCCGTCGGTTTTGTCCGGAGGAGAAAGGACATGGGTCTGCCTGTCCTGCATGTTCTGGGTAAGAACTAAAGGCTTAGTGGTATGGGTGAGGGGTCTGGGAGAGGATGGGGGGCCAATCCCAAAGTCACAATCAATTATGAAATATAAATTATTTGTTGATTTTTATTTTTGTCCTGTATTCCTCCTCCCTTTGAGAGGTGATATATTTTAGAAATATTTAGATATTTTTCTTAATTCGGATTACCACTCAAATCTCCCATATTCTGTGACTTACTCCTGCATGGGAGAAGCCGTGCTTCACAGCGCTGTATCTTCAGTAACAGCAGCCTTGAATCCTACTCTCTCTGCTGATGTAGTTGATGTTCTGCCATGTGGTGGTTAGGGTTAGGGTTTGGGTTAGTGGTGGTTTGCATCTGTGTTCCCTGCCTGTAAACAGTGTCTGTCCACGCTGGATGCTGGCAAGGCCTACAGATATTTCTGGGTTGTCCTGCGTCATTTTATCTTCTGCTGTGCCTTCCTTTAAAAAAGGTTTATTTTGGTCCTATTTCACACATGTGCAAGTGTGAAATGTATATATTTTTTTTTGTTGCATATCCCACTCCCCCTGAGAGTGGGGTTACAGCCAGGGCTCAACCATTATTGACAGCTGTGGTGCAATTAGGGTTAAGTGCCTTGCTCAAGAGGACTATCTAGGACGGCCCTTTATCTAGGACGGCCCTTTATCTAGGGCTGCCCTTTATCTAGGACTGCCCTTAATCTAGGACTGCCCTTTATCTAGGACTGCCCTTTATCTAGGGCTGCCCTTTATCTAGGACTACTCTTTATCTAGGACTACTCTTTATCTAGGACTGCCCTTTATCTAGGACTGCCCTTTATCTAGGACTACTCTTTATCTAGGACTACTCTTTATCTAGGACTGCCCTTTATCTACGACTGCCCTTTATCTAGGACTGCCCTTTATCTAGGACTACTCTTTATCTAGGACTGCCCTTTATCTACGACTGCCCTTTATCTAGGACTGCCCTTTATCTATGACTGCCCTTTATCTACGACTGCCCTTAATCTAGGACTGCCCTTAATCTACGACTGCCCTTTATCTACAACTGCCCTTTATCTAGGACTGCCCTTTATCTAAGACGGCCCTTTATCTACGACCTCTCTTTATCTACAACTGCCCTTTATCTAGAACTGCCCTTTATCTAGGACTGCCCTTTATCTAGGACGGCCCTTTATCTACGACCTCTCTTTATCTACAACTGCCCTTTATCTAGGACGGCCCTTTATCTACAACTGCCCTTTATCTACGACTGCCCTTTATCTAGGACTGCCCTTAATCTACGACTGCCCTTTATCTACAACTGCCCTTTATCTAGGACTGCCCTTTATCTAGGACTGCCCTTTATCTACAACTGCCCTTTATCTACAACTGCCCTTTATCTAGGACTGCCCTTAATCTACGACTGCCCTTTATCTACAACTGCCCTTTATCTAGGACTGCCCTTTATCTACAACTGCCCTTTATCTAGGACTGCCCTTTATCTACAACTGCCCTTTATCTACAACTGCCCTTTATCTAGGACTGCCCTTAATCTACGACTGCCCTTTATCTACAACTGCCCTTTATCTAGGACTGCCCTTTATCTACAACTGCCCTTTATCTAGGACTGCCCTTTATCTACAACTGCCCTTTATCTAGGACGGCCCTTTATCTACAACTGCCCTTTATCTACGACTGCCCTTTATCTAGGACTGCCCTTTATCTACAACTGCCCTTTATCTACAACTGCCCTTTATCTAGGACGGCCCTTTATCTACAACTGCCCTTTATCTACGACTGCCCTTTATCTAGGACTGCCCTTAATCTACGACTGCCCTTTATCTACAACTGCCCTTTATCTAGGACTGCCCTTTATCTAGGACGGCCCTTTATCTACAACTGCCCTTTATCTACGACGGCCCTTTATCTAGGACTGCCCTTAATCTACGACTGCCCTTTATCTACAACTGCCCTTTATCTAGGACTGCCCTTTATCTAGGACGGCCCTTTATCTACAACTGCCCTTTATCTAGGACTGCCCTTTATCTAGGACTGCCCTTAATCTACGACTGCCCTTTATCTACAACTGCCCTTTATCTAGGACTACCCTTCATCTAGGACTGCCCTTTATCTAGGACTGCCCTTAATCTAGGACTGCCCTTAATCTAGGACTGCCCTTTATCTAGGACTGCCCTTAATCTAGGACAGCCCTTTATCTAGGACAGCCCTTTATCTAGAACTGCCCTTTATCTAGGACGGCCCTTTATCTAGGACGGCCCTTTATCTAGGACTGCCCTTTGTCTAGGACTGCCCTTTATCTAGGACTGCCCTTTATCTAGGACTGCCCTTTATCTAGGACGGCCCTTTATCTAGGACTGCCCTTTATCTACGACTACTCTTTATCTAGGACTACTCTTTATCTAGGACTGCCCTTTATCTACGACTACTCTTTATCTAGGACTACTCTTTATCTAGGACGGCCCTTTATCTAGGACTGCCCTTTATCTAGGACGGCCCTTTATCTAGGACTGCCCTTTATCTACGACTACTCTTTATCTAGGACTACTCTTTATCTAGGACTGCCAGTGTGTGTGTGAGTGAGGAACAGGGACTTCCACAGAACATCAGGACTGGAATAGTGAGGCATGCCCACACACACACACCAAATAGTTGGTCCTCATTAATTTAATTAAGATTCCTCTCTATTAGACCCCCACTGGGATCACATTGAGGAGACACCCCTCAACCTCCCAGTCCCCTTCCCCCTTCCCTAGCCCCTAGCCCCTGTCCTCTTCCCGAGCCACTAGCCCCTGTCCCCTTCCCCCTTCCAAAGCCCCTGTCCTCTTCCCCCTGTCCCCTTCCCCCTTCCCCCTGCCCCTAGCCCCTGCCCCTAGCCCCTGTCCCCTTCCCCCTGCCCCTAGCCCCTAGCCCCTGTCCCCTAGCCCCTGTCTCTTTCCCCCTGCCCCTAGCCCCTAGCCCCTGTCCCCTAGCCCCTGTCCCTTTCCCCCTGCCCCTAGCCCCTAGTCCTAGTCCCCTTCCCCTGCCCTTTGCCCCTAGCCCCCAGTCCCCTTCCCCCTGCCCCTATCCCCTAGCCCCTAGCCCCTAGCCCCTGTCCCCTTCTCCCTGCCCCTAGCCCCTGTCCCCTTCCCCCTGCTCCCTGCCACTAGCCCCAGTCCCCTTCCCCCTTCCCTTTCCCCCTTCCCCCTGCCACTAGCCCCCAGTCCCCTTCCCCTTCCTCTAGCCCCTCCCCCTGCTCCTAGCCCCTGTCCCCTTCCCCCTGCACTTAGCCCCTAGCCCCAGGCCCCTTCCCCCTGCCTCTAGCCCCTGACCCCTTCCCCGTGCCCCTAGCCCATGCCCCTGCCCCTAGTCCCTTTCCCCTGCCCCTAGCCCCTAGCCCCAGTCCCTTGCCCCTGCCCCTAGCCCCTTCCCTCTGCCCCTAGCACCTAGCCACTGCTCCCTGCCCCCTGACCCTAGTCCCAGCCCCTGTCCCCTTCCCCCTGTCCCTAGCCCCTTCCCCTTGCCCCTGCCCCTAGCCCCTTCCCCCTGCCCCTAGCACCTAGCCGCTGCTCCCTGCCCCCTGACCCTAGTCCCAGCCCCTGCCCCCTTCCCCCTGCCCCTAGCCACTGCTCCCTGCCCCCTGACCCTAGTCCCAGCCCCTGTCCCCTTCCCCCTGCCCCTAGCCCCTGCCCCTAGCCGCTGCTCCCTGCCCCCTGACCCTAGTCCCAGCCCCTGTCCCCTGCCCATTCCACTGCTTACCACTTGACTGTGGCTGTATGGAGACTATGGCTGTGCATCCCAAATGGCACCCTATTCCCTTTATAGTGTACACTTATAAAATGTAGTGCACTATATAGGCATATGGAGCTGTATTCCAGGATGCCAGGTTGGAATGTTGTTCTATCTATCTATCCTGTATGTGTTAATGTGTTCAATATACACCTGATCTATTCTGTTATAGCTATAATGGATATCCTGTATGTGTTAATGTGTTCAATATATACCTGATCTATTCTGTTATAGCTATAATGGATATCCTGTATGTGTTAATGTGTTCAATATACACCTGATCTATTCTGTTATAGCTATAATGGATATCCTGTATGTGTTAATGTGTTCAATATACACCTGATCTATTCTGTTATAGCTATAATGGATATCCTGTATGTGTTAATGTGTTCAATATACACCTGATCTATTCTGTTATAGCTATAATGGATATCCTGTATGTGTTCATGTGTTCAATATACACCTGATCTATTCTGTTATAGCTATAATGGATATCCTGTATGTGTTCATGTGTTCAATATACACCTGATCTATTCTGTTATAGCTATAATGGATATCCTGTATGTGTTAATGTGTTCAATATACACCTGATCTATTCTGTTATAGCTATAATGGATATCCTGTATGTGTTCATGTGTTCAATATACACCTGATCTCTTCTGTGTGTGTAGCTGAGAGAAAGGTATTATGTTGTCTGAGAGAGAGACAGGCATGGTGGGAGAGGAGAGGAGAGGGAAGGAGGGATTTGGAAAAAGGGGGGGAATAAAAGGAGAGAGAAGAGCGCAGCTGTTCATAGTGCAGAGTAAGACGTGACTCGGCATGAGAGCCTGAGGAGGAGGAGAAAAAGGCCAAAGAGGGAAAAAGCTGCTGTTGGTATGGATGATGACGTCCTAGAACCAAGCCTGGGTTCTAAGAATGTTCATTAAATACACACCGTTAATAATGCATTGGGGCTCTCTCCGCGGAGACGGGGGAACGTTGGATTTGACCACATGCTAACGGAATCTGCCACAAATAGCAACCGGCTGTAAAGCTCTCCGAGGAACACTGTTCTGCTAAACACATGCAAAGCTGTAATCATAACATGCTAGAATACGGTATTTTGATTGATTCAGGTGTTACTACATTCCAGATGTTCACTTCAAACCAACCTCCCTAACAACAGAGGAAGTTAAGATAAAATGTTTATCCTACAATAGAATGTTTCAGAGAGACACACTATTAGAAAAAAGGGTTCCAAAGGGATTATGCGGCTGTCCCATAGGAGAACCCTTTTGGGTTCCAGGTAGAACTATTTTGGGTTCCATGTAGAACCCTCTGTGGGAAGGGTTCCACATGGAACCTAAAAGAGTTCTACCTGGAATGAAAAGGGTTCTACCTGGAACCAAATTAAGTTCTTCTAAGGGTTCTCCTGTGGGGACAGCCGAAGAACCCCTTTTGGTTCTAGATAGCAGTATATTTTCTAAGCGTGCAGAGACTGAAGGTGTAATTACGTAACGAGATGAGATATTGTAAGGTAAGACGCTGTATTGATTCATATAGCTAATGTCTGAAGTTGTCCAACAGAGTCCCTTATTGACGGAACAAAATCTATCTTTCTTTGATTTGAAGGAGACTGTTTCCGTGTGTGTGTGTGTGTGTGTGTGTGTGTGTGTGTGTGTGTGTGTGTGTGTGTGTGTGTGTGTGTGTGTGTGTGTGTGTGTGTGTGTGTGTGTGTGTGTGTGTGTGTGTGTGTGTGTGTGTGTGTGTGCATGTCTGTGTTCTTATGCATGTCTATGACTCTGCACTAGTGGACACTGGGCAACCAGAGGCGTGTGTCCCCTCCCTGTCTGATTAGTGTGTGTCCTCTCCCTGTCTGATTAGTGTGTGTGTGTGTGTGTGTGTGTGTGTCTCAGGGTCTAGCAGGGCTGATGATTAGGCAGTGTGGAGTGATGAGATACTTGCTGTAATGAAGCTGTCTGTCTGCCCTCTCAGGCCCAGACCGAGGCCATAGGTAAATAAGCTACTGTTCTCCAGCTTAGCTCAGCAGGGATAGAGACTCCGAGCTGATAGGTTTAGCATCTATCCAACACTGTTGTACTGTATTGGTGCATATCTTTTTCTGTTAATAATCAGTGAGGGGTGATGATGATGAAGATGATGATGATGATGATGATGAAGACGACAACAGTGATCATGATCATAATGATGACGATGATGATGAAGACAAAAATGACCATGACGATGATGACGATGAAGACGACGACAACGATGAAGATGATGACATTTAGTGTGACTCTTATTCAGAGGGGTTGGGTTAAATGCGGAAGACACATTTCAGTTGAATACATTCAGTTGGGCAACTGACTAGGTCTCCCCCTTTCCCCTTTCCCTTTCATTGGGCCTGTAGTTTTATCACACAGGGACAGACACTGCATGTTGTCGGGAGCCACTTCTGTGTGGACTGAAGTTAGAATTTGGAGCACGGATAAAGACAGAAAGGGACAATAGCTGTGTGTGTGTGTGTGTGTGTGTGTGTGTGTGTGTGTGTGTGTGTGTGTGTGTGTGTGTGTGTGTGACTGAGGCAGTCCTTGGAGAATGCGGCCATCACTCTCACTAAACTTAAAGCTGTCTTGCTGTGCCCAGGTGGTGATGCTCTGAGAGTGGACGCCTCCCCAGGCCCCGGCCGACAGCATCCCAACTTTTGCCACGCCTCACTGGGCACAGAGTTTCTCTCAGGACCCCTCCACCTCCACATCCCTGGAGCTCCAATATATATATGCATTTAATGCTTGCTCTATAGTCTCCTCTTTCTTCCATTTTCCTTTTCTCTCATTTTCATTTTTAGCTTGTTTTCTTCAGTCACACTCATGTGTCCATCTCTCTCTTTCTCTCTCTCTCCTTTTCATGCCCACTCACTCTTACCCCTCTCTCATGTTGTGCGTCATCTTCCTCTCTCAACTCCCCTGCTCCTTTCAAGTTCCCTCTCTCCCTCTCTCCCATCCCTTCTGCTGTGTGTGGGATGTAGTGGTTTTTCAAAATGACGTCTCTACTTTCCAAGTCTGTGTTTTTTCTGGCGAATATGGGTGTGTTACCTTGGCCGTTGTGTGTGTCTTGTTTTTAGTATATGTGGCTTGGGTGACCTTTTAGTAAGAGTGTCCATCCCTTTCTTTAACTTAGTATGAGGTAGGCCTCTGGGCTGTGTGGGTTTAGTAGAGGTGGAGGAGAGGAGGGAGAGAGAGAGAGAGAGAGAGAGAGACCATAACGGAGGGTGTGGTGGACTTGAGGAGAGAACAGCAGGCGAGGGTTTGGTAGAGGTGGAGGAGAGGAGGGAGAGAGAGAGCCCATAACGGAGGGTGTGGTGGACTAGAGCAGAGATCCTCAAAAAGTTCTACAGCTGCACCATCGAGAGCATATTGACTGGCTGCATCACTGCTTGGTATGGCAAATGCACCGCCCTTGACTGCAAAGCACTACAGAGGATGTTGTGGACAGCCCATCACTGGTCATGAGCTCCCTCCAATCCAGGACCTCTATATCAGACGGTGTCAGAGGAAGGCCCGAAGAATTGCGAAAGACTCCAGGCACCCAAGCCATGTTCTCTGCTACCGTCCGGCAAACGGTACCGGAGCATCGGCTCTTGGACCAACAGACTCCGATGCAGCTTCTACCCCAAGCCATAAGACTGCTAAATAGCAAGACTGCTAAATAGTTCATTAATAGTACTCAAACTAAACTGCAAAAAAAATAAACGGGCTCTCACTGTCAACTGTGTTTATTTTCAGCAAACTTAACATGTGTAAATATTTGTATGAACATAACAAGATGCAACAACTGAGACATAAACTGAACAAGTTCCACAGACATGTGACTAACAGAAATTGAATAATGTGTCCCTGAACAAAGGGGGGGTCAAAATCAAAAGTAACAGTCAGTATCTGGTGTGGCCACCAGCTGCATTAAGTACTGCAGTGCATCTCGTCCTCATGGACTGCACCAGATTTGCCAGTTCTTGCTTTGAGATGTTAACCCACTCTTCCACCATGGCCATAGCCCTCACCCTCCGATCCAACAGGTCCCAGATGTGCTCAATGGGATTGAGATCCGGGCTCTTCGCTGGCCATGGCAGAACACTGACATTCCTGTCTTGCAGGAAATCACGCACAGAACGAGCAGTATGGCTGGTGGCATTGTCATGTTGGAGGGTCATGTCAGGATGAGCCTGCAGGAAGGGTACCACATGAGGGAGGAGGATGTCTCCCCTGTAATGCACAGCGTTGAGATTGCCTGCAATGACAACAAGTGCAGTCCGATGATGCTGTGACACACCACCCCAGACCATGACGGACCCTCCAGCTCCAAATCGAACCCACTCCAGAATACAGGCCTCGGTGTAATGCTCATTCCTTCGACGATAAAAGCGAATCCGACTATCACCCCTGGTTAGACAAAACCGTGACTCGTCAGTGAAGAGCACTTTCTGCCAGTCCTGTCTGGTCCAGCAACGGTGGGTTTGTGCCCATAGGAGACGTTGTTGCCGATGATGTCTGGTGAGGACCTGCCTTACAACAGGCCTACAAGCCCTCAGTCCAGCCTCTCTCAGCCTATTCGGACAGTCTGAGCATTAATGGAGGGATTGTGCGTTCCTGGTGTAACGGGCAGTTGTTGATGCAATCCTGTATCTGTCCCGCAGGTGTGATGTTCGGATGTACCGATCCTGTGCAGGTGTTGTTACACGTGGTCTGCCATTGCGAAAACGATCAGCTGTCCGTCCTGTCTCCCTGTAGCGCTGTCTTAGGCGTCTCACAGTGCGGACATTGCAATTTATTTCCCTTGGCCATGTCTGCAGTCCTCATGCCTCCTTGCAGCATGCCTAAGGCATGTTCACGCAGATGAGCAGGAACACTGGGCATCTTTCTTTTGGTGTTTTTCAGAGTCAGTAGAAAGGCCACTTTAGTGTCCTAAGTTTTTGTAACTGTGACCTTAATTGCCTGTAAGCTGTTAGTGTCTTAATGACCGTTCCACAGGTGCATGTTCATGAATTGTTTCTGGTTCATTGAACAAGCATGAGAAACAGTGTTTAAACCCTTTACAATGAAGATCTGTGAAGTTATTTGGATTTTTGCAAATGATCTTTGAGTTTATCTGCACGGACTCTATCTTTCACTGACCGAATGCACACTCACTAGACTATATATACAAACCATATACACACTCACTAGACTATATAAACAGAGAGAGCCCATAATGGAGGGTGTGGTGGACTAGAGGAGATAACAGCAGGCGAGGGTTTGGTAGAGGTGGAGGAGAGGAGAGAGAGAGACCATAACGGAGGGTGTGGTGGACTAGAGGAGAGAACAGCAGGCGAGGGTTTGGTAGAGGTGGAGGAGAGGAGAGAGAGAGACCATAACGGAGGGTGTGGTGGGCTAGAGGTGGGAACAGCAGGCGAGGGTTTGGTAGAGGTGGAGGAGAGGAGAGAGAGACCATAACGGAGGGTGTGGTGGACTAGAGGAGAGAACAGCAGGCGAGGGTTTGGTAGAGGTGGGGGAGAGGAGAGAGAGAGACCATAACGGAGGGTGTGGTGGACTAGAGGAGAGAACAGCAGGCGAGGGTTTGGTAAAGGTGGAGGAGAGGAGAGAGAGACCATAACGGAGGGTGTGGTGGACTAGAGGAGACAACAGCAGGAGAGTCACCAAGCCAGGCCTGGTAACAATCAGTTTTTCAAAGCCATAGCTCTAGTCCTCATAATGGGATTGCTGCTTTAGACACCAAGGTGGGGGTGGGAGTGGGCCAGGGGGCTTGGTGTGGGTGTGTGTTCATGTTGTGTGTGTGTACACAAACATGTTCTGTCATTCTGCCATGCGTGCCAGTACAGTACAGTATATCTACAGTTTCATCTTGTTGTGTTGGCCCTTGCTCCACAACGTCATTGACTATCATTGATTATCATTGACTGCATGGCATCATAAGTAGCTTAGATGCAGGCTAATGATAATAATCACTACAGTTTTGCAGTTTTCTCTGTCCATTGTTTTCTCTGTGCATGTGTGTGTGTGTGTGTGTGTGTGTGTGTGTGTGTGTGTGTGTGTGTGTGTGTGTGTGTATTGCAAGTATGTGTCTGTGTGTGTGTATGTTGTGTATGTGTGTATACATGGTGTGTGTGTATGTTGTGTTTGTGTGTGTACTTGGTGCGTGTGAGTGTGTATGTTGTGTGTGTGTGTGTGTGTGTACATGGTGTGTGTCTGTTGTGTGTGTGTGTGTGTGTGTGTGTGTGTGTGTGTGTGTGTGTGTGTGTGTGTGTGTGTCACCACCATTGATCACATCCCCCCTCCTCCTGCTCCTCTCTTGTTAATTATCTGTCTTTGTCTGCTGACAGTGTCTGATGCTAGCTCATGATACCGGCCCAACCTGGCAACGTGCCTACTCTGCTCTGTATTGCCAGTCCTCTAGAGTGCACACACATGCATGAATGTATACTGTACATATGAATATACACGTGTTTATACACATACACACACATCTTCATCATCCTCCTCACTTATTCGCTGGCAACCCGGCTGGTTGAGAAGACCATGCATTGATCACATCAGTATAAACACATGTAACACACGCACGCACACACACGCACGCATATACACACACACACATACACACATATACACACACAATTACACTTTGGCTCACAAAGGCGTCCATTGTTCCTAACAGAATTCCAATTTGCTGGAAATTGAAAGCAGGTGTTGTGCTGTGGTCTTTGCCACATTGAAGGAACTCTGTTTGAAATCACGCCTGGGACACAGATTGTAACCTCTCTGTATATGGTCATACTCCAGCCTCTGTCATAAATTCTGGACTTTTATGGCTCAGACGGTAGTTCACAAGGTTGCTGGTGCAAGTCCCGCTTCTGTCATTCTGCCCTTCTGCCATTCTCCCCTTCTGCCATTCATCCCCTTCTGTCATTCTCCCCTTCTGTCATTCTCCCCTTCTGCCATTCATCCCCTTCTGTCATTCTCCCCTTCTGCCATTCATCCCCTTCTGCCATTCTCCCCTTCTGCCATTCATCCCCTTCTGCCATTCCCCCCTTCTGCCCTTCATCCCCGTCTGTCATTCATCCCCTTCTGTCATTCTCCCCTTCTGTCATTCTCCCCTTCTGCCATTCATCCCCTTCTGTCATTCTCCCCTTCTGCCATTCATCCCCTTCTGCCATTCTCCCCTTCTGCCATTCATCCCCTTCTGCCATTCCCCCCTTCTGCCCTTCATCCCCGTCTGTCATTCATCCCCTTCTGTCATTCTCCCCTTCTGTCATTCTCCCCTTCTGCCATTCTCCCCTTCTGCCATTCTCCCCTTCTGCCATTCATCCCCTTCTGTCATTCTCCCTTTCTGCCATTCTCCCCTTCTGCCATTCATCCCCTTCTGCCATTCTCCCCTTCTGCCATTCTACCCTTCTGTCATTCCCCCCTTCTGCCATTCTCCCCTTCTGCCATTCATCCCCTTCTGCCATTCTCCCCTTCTGCCATTCTACCCTTCTGTCATTCTCCCCTGCTGCCATTCATCCCCTTCTGTCATTCTCCCCTTCTGCCATTCTCCCCTTCTGCCATTCATCCCCTTCTGCCATTCTCCCCTTCTGCCATTCTCCCCTTCTGCCATTCTCCCCTTCTGCCATTCATCCCCTTCTGCCATTCTGCCATTCTCCCCTTCTGCCATTCTACCCTTCTGTCATTCTCCCCTTCTGCCATTCATTCCCTTCTGTCATTCTCCCCTTCTGCCATTCACCCCCTTCTGTCATTCTCCCCTTCTGCCATTCTCCCCTTTTGCCATTCACCCCCTTCTGCCATTCTCCCCTTCTGCCATTCTCCCCTTCTGCCATTCATCCCCTTCTGCCATTCTCCCCTTCTGCCCTTCATCCCCTTCTGTCATTCATCCCCTTCTGTCATTCTCCCCTTCTGCCATTCTCCCCTTCTGTCACTCTCCCCTTCTGCCATTCACCCTCACTTTCCGCTACTCCCCCCCAATCAAATTCCTTGTTAATGTCTTTTAATAAAGTTTCAGAATCTGGGTTAAGCAATTGCAAAGTGTGGCAGCTTTGATTGTTGCTAGTTCTTCAATTAATGTGCTATACCTTCAGGGAATCAGTTGATGCCGATTCAATTTTTTTTTGAGCTAAATTAATTTCACCCAGGGGTGGAATATACCTAGGGTTGCCAAAATCCTGTAACTTTCCCATAATGCCCACATTTTCCAAAAATCCCGTAACTTTCCCATAATGCCCACATTTTCCAAAAATCCTGTTTGGAGGATTCCTGGATTTTCTGCTTATTCCCTCCTGATTCCGCGGTAATCTTTCAACCAGGTTTTCGGCTTTCAACCAGGTTTTCTGTTTATTCCCTCCTGATTCCGCGGTAATCTTTCAACCAGGTTTTCTGCTTATTCCCTCCTGATTCCGTGGTAATCTTTCAACCAGGTTTTCTGCTTATTCCCTCCTGATTCCGTGGTAATCTTTCAACCAGGTTTTCTGCTTATTCCCTCCTGAGTCCGCGGTAATCTTTCAACCAGGTTTTCTGGAAAACCGGACATTTACCTGATTTTTACAACCCGAACTGTACCATGCAAACAATAATCTATCTAGAACCTAAAAGCATTATTCGGCTGTCCCCATAGGAGAACCCTTTGAAGAACCCTTTTTGGTTCCAGGTAGAACTATTTTGGCTCCAGGTAGAAGAACCCTTTTGAGTTCCATGTAGAACCCTTTCCACAGAGGGTTCTAAATGGAACACAAAGGGTTCTACCTGTAACCAAAAATGGTTATCCTACAGGAACAGCCAAATAAGCATTTCTGAAGCCTTTTTTCTAAGTGTACTGTACTGTAGATAGGACTCGTAATGGGTTAGCATTGAGCCTAAAACGCATTTTACAAATGTTCCATCCCGAGAATAAATCACTTTGAGCCATATATTAAATACATTTTCTGAGCCCTGCTTGAACAATATTTAATGAGCACGAGCCCAAAAAACCCAAATGATTGTGCCGTTTTCCAATAAATATATCATATAGACTACTGAACATTACCCATGACAGAAAAACATAAAAGTCCATAGAGGTAGCCAGCTATATGCTCTCTTGGGTAAATAAATGAAACTAGCTCCAGCAGGCTCATCCTTTTGAGTGTGAACTGTATTACTGTACTGTATTGTATTATACTGTATATATGGACTGGAATTATGCACATCGTCCAAACCATGATAAAACAGGGAGAGAACATATGACTCTGGTACAACACATGTGGCTAACAAAGTTACAAGTGTAGGCTGGAGAATTCGATTATAATTTTGAAATATAATAGGGCCTATTTGTATGATTAGCGGGCAGACTTATATACACCTTCCATAATACCTGATGTGATTAGCCTTCCTCCTCTTTCTCTCTCTATAGTTGCTTCATTCCTTCCTCGCTTTCAACAGTTAAATGAAATACGTTTATTTGTCCTTGAGTAATACTGGACCAGAATTAGATGCAGAAGGTCTTTCCCTTCTCTTCACCAAGATTGAACGATTCGCTCTTCTTTCAAACTACCCCTGAGATCTATTGGCTGCTGTATTTAACATTCAGCAAAAAAAGAGCTTGCGTCCCTCTTCGATTAGTCTGTTGGTGTAAGAAATGCTAAAAAAATGATGTCCAGCGAGCTGTTCTGGTGTAGCTTTTCCTGCATGGGACTCTCAAGTGGTGTTTTAAGGAGAGGCCAGCGGAGCGCAGGTGCTTGCTTGTTGTGCAAGAGACAGCGACTATATGTTAGAAGCTTATTACGCATAACCCCTCATTAATGAGCTAAATCTAAGGCTGATACTGCATTGAATGTATTACTTGAAAGAGGTAGGCTGGGACATCAATATATATCAATCTGGGAACAGGATGATCTATTTTGGATGCAATTTGAATGTTCAACTTGATGCAGAGAGAGAGAGAAAGACAGAGTGCTCTCGCGTGTACTGATTTAAAGCAACGGCATTCGAGTGACAGGCTGTTTTAAAGCTGCTCCAATGAAAAAAATATATCTTTACCATGAAAAAACAAGGTGACCCCGAAAGTCCGATGGAGGTGGGTAAATTAGACACCCATTCAGTCCTTATGTTACTGTAGCATAGGCTCTGCTGCAGCATGGGTAGGTTCCCATTCAGTCCTTATGTTACTGTAGCATAGGCTCTGCTGCAGCATGGGTAGGTGTTCCTGTCACTAGAAAAACAGTTCCCATGATGAGATGATGCAGTAGGTCTCCATGCATTGTGAATTGCGCTCCATACTGAGATGGGCTGTCTGTCCCCACCCCGAGCGTTGATTCATCATGCAGAGGCTGTAGAGAAGCCCGATTTAGACATCTTTATTTATTTATTATTTAACCTTTATTTAACCAGGAAGGGCTCACTGAGATTAAAATCTATTTTTCAAGAGCACCCTGGCCAAGATAGGCAGCACCAAGTCATTACAAAAAAATTACAGACAGACATGAAAAACTAGTAAAAAACATTGAATTCAGTAGTATTCAGAGTATAAAACAGCAAATTAAAAACATTGACAGGTCAGGGAATCAGCCTCAAAATCCTTCATCAGTGATTTAAAAACACCAATCGGGACAAGTTCTTCCAGTTGAAAAGTATTTTGTAAGGTGTTCCAAGACGATGGCGCAGAGTACATAAAGCCCTTTTACCAAATTCAGTTGGGACATTTGGAACAGTTAGCAGGATAAAGTCCAGCGAACGAACAGAGTACCCACCACATTTCTGAACAATAAAAATGCCCAAATAAAAAGGTATCGCACATCATTTAACAGTTCCATTTCACGCCATGCTCTCTTCATAGAAATCATTTATCAGAATTTACTGGTTTCTTATAGTTATTTATCCTGGGAAAAGGGAGTGGCTTTGGGCGGTGAACCCTGATAAATTCCCACCATTCAACCATATTCCCTATGTAGTGCACTACTTTTGACCATAAGCTCTGCTCAAAAGTAGTGCACTACATAGGGAATAGGGTGCCATTTTGGACGCAGAAGGCCATTGATCTCCCCACTTCCCTGACCTCTCAGCCAAGGGTCAAATCAGTACTTTGTAGGTGGTGAAAGATCCGTTTAACCTGGTATGGTTTGAACAGAAATCTATCCAATCTCGAATACTCTCGTTGTTCCACAACAGTTTGACCTTTGACCAGTCACAACTGAAGACTGGGACGCTCGATGCTCAGTGAGTTGAAAACCCTCATCCAAACTCCCCCAAACCTCACCCCTGTGTCCCCCTCTGACCCTCATCCAAACTCCCCCAAACCTCACCCCTGTGTCCACCTATGACCCTCACCCATACTCCCCCCAAACCTCACCCCTGTATCCCCCTATGACCCTCACCCATACTCCCCCCAAACCTCACCCCTGTGTTCCGCTCTGACCCACACCCATACTCCCCCAAAACCTCACCCCTGTGTCCCCCTATGACCCTCACCCATACTCCCCCCAAACCTCACCCCTGTGTCCCCCTATGACCCTCACCCATACTCCCCCCAAACCTCACCCCTGTGTCCACCTATGACCCTCAGCCATACTCCCCCCAACCCTCACCCCTGTATCCCCCTATGACCCTCACCCATACTCCCCCAACCCTCACCCCTGTATCCCCCTATGACCCTCACCCATACTCCCCCCAAAACTCACCCCTGTGTCCCCCTCTGACCCACACCCATACTCTCCCCAAACCTCACCCCTGTATCCCCCTCTGACCCACACCCATACTCCCCCCAAACCTCACCCCTGTGTCCGCCTCTGACCCTCACCCATACTCCCCCCAAACCTCACCCCTGTATCCCCCTCTGATCCACACCCATACTCCCCCCAAACCTCACCCCTGTGTTCCGCTCTGACCCACACCCATACTCCCCCAAAACCTCACCCCTGTGTCCCCCTATGACCCTCACCCATACTCCCCCCAAACCTCACCCCTGTGTCCACCTATGACCCTCAGCCATACTCCCCCCAACCCTCACCCCTGTATCCCCCTATGACCCTCACCCATACTCCCCCCAACCCTCACCCCTGTATCCCCCTATGACCCTCACCCATACTCCCCCCAAAACTCACCCCTGTGTCCCCCTCTGACCCACACCCATACTCTCCCCAAACCTCACCCCTGTATCCCCCTCTGACCCACACCCATACTCCCCCCAAACCTCACCCCTGTGTCCGCCTCTGACCCTCACCCATACTCCCCCCAAACCTCACCCCTGTATCCCCCTCTGATCCACACCCATACTCCCCCCAAACCTCACCCCTGTGTCCCCCTCTGACCCTCAGCCATACTCCCCCCAAACCTCACCCCTGTGTCCCCCTCTGACCCTCAGCCATACTCCCCCCAAACCTCACCCCTGTGTCCCCCTCTGACCCTCACCCATACTGGAGCTGGAATATGTCTTTAGAAGGACCTCTTCTCTCTCTTTAGGTTTACTGAATGCTTCCCAGTGATGGGCCATTAAAGACTGTTACTCCATAAACAGGGCTGAGGGAGGCTTTCTGTGGTCTCAATGTGTTTTATGAACTGTTAACACCTTTACGATTTCAACCACAGTGTGTGCATTTATCTGTGGCGTGTATTCGTGTTTGCATATGTGTGTGTGTGTGTATGTGTGTGTGTGTGTGTGTGTGTGTGTGTGTGTGTGTGTGTGTGTGTGTGTGTGTGTGTGTGTGTATATATATATATATGTGCCTCCGTGCCTGTGTGTGTACTTGCTTGTGTGTGTGTTCGCTTAGACAGCAGTATGTTTGTGATGAACTAAAGAGGCCTGTCTTCTTTTTCTGTCTTCTTTTTCTGTGTGTGTATGTGTGTGTGTGAGTGTGTGTGCGTGCTGGCCCCATGCCTGTTCCTCCTCTCCCAGTGGAGAAGGACAGAGCAGTGCCTTTCAGAATGGCTCGCTCCCTCCTCTCCTCCATTCTGGCTCTAAGTGGGGTCACGGTCGCAGTACCGCAGTGATACTTTTCATTAGCTAAGTGCAACTGGGGAAGAAGAACATGGGTTGTGATTTACTGGACCTGCTGTCTAAGCAAACACACACACTCATACACACACTCATACACTCTCTCTCTCTCTCTCTCTCTCTCTCTCTCTTTCTCTCTCTGTCTCTCTCTCTCTCTCCCCCTCTCTCTCTCTCTCTCTCTCACTCTTTCTCTCTCTCTCTCTCTCTCTCTCTCTCTCTCTCTCTCTCTCTCTCTCTCTCTCTCTCTCAATTCAATTCAATTCAAGGGCTTTATTGGCATGGGAAACGTGTTAACATTGCCAAAGCAAGTGAGGTAGATAATATATAAAGTGAATATATAAAGTGAAATAAACAATAAAAATGAACAGTAAACATTACACATACAGAAGTTTCAAAACAATAATGACATGACAAATGTCATATTACATATATATACAGTGTTTTAACAATGTACAAATGGTAAAGGAAAAAATAAAATAAATAAGCATAAATATGGGTGTCTCTCTCTCTCTCTATCTCTCTGTCTCTGGCAGTATAAGAGAATGTCAGCTCCTCTGCTGTGATGTGGGGACTATGTTGTGACATCCATCCACAGAGACTAGGTCATCAATACCACCAGGGACATGCATCTATTACACTTCATAAACGCTGTTAGCATTGTGATATGTTGTGTTGTGTTATATTATGTTACGTTGTGTTGTGTTGTTTTATGTTGTGTTGTGTTATGCTGTGTGGTGTTATTTACATTGACGGCCATCAATGTGATACTTGTTTTGATACTGCTAGAGTACGTATGTGGCAGAGAGATCAGTGTACTCTCTCCAGAGTTGAACACTACAGTGTCCGTGTCTTGATGTGCCTAGTGTGTCTACTGTACATTTAGCGTGACTCTTTCCCCTCTCTCCTCTCATCTCATCTCTTCTCTTCTCTTCTCTTATCTTCTCTATCTCCTCTCTCTCCTCTCTCTCATCTCTCTCCACTCTCCTCTCTCTCCTCTCCTCTCTCTCATCTCTCTCCACTCTCCTCTCTCTCATCTCTCTCCTCTCCTCTCTCTCCTCTCTTCTCTCTCTCCTCTATTTCCTCTCTCCTCTATTTCATCTCTCCTCTCTCTACTTTCTTCTCTCTCTCATCTCCCTCCTCTCTTCTCTCTCTCCTCTCTCTCATCTCTCTCCTCTCTCCTCTCTTCTCTCTCTCCTCTCTCTCATCTCTCGCCACTCTCATCTCTCTCCTCTCTCTCCTCTCTTCTCTCTCTCATATTGTCCCTCTCTCTCCTCTCTCTCCTCTCTTCACTTTCTCATCTTGTCCCTCTCATTCCTCTCTCTCTCATCTCCCTCCTCTCTGCCTCTCTCTCCTCTCTCTCCTCTCTCGTCTATCTCTCTCCTCTCTCTCATCTCTCGCCACTCTCCTCTCTCTCATCTCTCTCCTCTCTTCTCTCTCTCATCTTGTCCCTCTCTCTCCTCTCTCTCATCTCTCTCCTCTCTCTCCTCTCTTCTCTCTCTCATATTGTCCCTCTCTCTCCTCTCTCTCCTCTCTTCACTTTCTCATCTTGTCCCTCTCATTCCTCTCTCTCTCATCTCCCTCCTCTCTGCCTCTCTCTCCTCTCTCTCCTCTCTCATCTATCTCTCTCCTCTCTTTCCTCTCGCATCTCTCTCCTCTCATCTCATCTCTTCTCTTCTCTTCTCTTCTCTTCTCTATCTCCTCTCTCTCCTCTCTCTCATCTCTCTCCACTCTCCTCTCTCTCCTCTCTTCTCTCTCTCCTCTCTCTCATCTCTCTCCACTCTCCTCTCTCTCATCTCTCTCCTCTCCTCTCTCTCCTCTCTTCTCTCTCTCCTCTATTTCCTCTCTCCTCTATTTCATCTCTCCTCTCTCTACTTTCTTCTCTCTCTCATCTCCCTCCTCTCTTCTCTCTCTCCTCTCTCTCATCTCTCTCCTCTCTCCTCTCTTCTCTCTCTCCTCTCTCTCATCTCTCGCCACTCTCCTCTCTCTCATCTCTCTCCTCTCTTCTCTCTCTCATCTTGTCCCTCTCTCTCCTCTCTCTCATCTCTCTCCTCTCTCTCCTCTCTTCTCTCTCTCATATTGTCCCTCTCTCTCCTCTCTCTCCTCTCTTCACTTTCTCATCTTGTCCCTCTCATTCCTCTCTCTCTCATCTCCCTCCTCTCTGCCTCTCTCTCCTCTCTCTCCTCTCTCGTCTATCTCTCTCCTCTCTTTCCTCTCGCATCTCTCTCCTCTCTCCTCTCTCTCTCTTATCTCTCTCCTATCTCTCTCCTCTCTCCTCTCTTTCCTCTCTCTCATCTCTCTCCTCTCTCTCATCTCTCTCCTCTCTTTCTCATTTCTCTCCTCTCTCCTCTCTCTCATCTCTCATCTCTCTCTCATCTCTCTCTCTCTGTCTCTCTCTCCTCTCTCTCTCTCATCTCTCTCCTCTCTCTCCTCTCTCTCATCTTGTCCCTCTCTTCTCTCTTTCCTCTCTCACTTCTCTCCCCTCCCTCCTCTTCTCTCCTCTCTCTCCTCTTGTTCCTCTCTCCTCTCTCTCCTCTCTCCTCTTTCTCTTCTCGTTCCTCTCTCTCCTCTCTCCTCTTTCTCTTTTCGTTCCTCTCTCTCCTCTCTCCTCTTTCTCTTCTTGTTCCTCTTTCTCCTCTCTCCTCTTTCTCTTCTCGTTCCATTCTCTCCTCTTTCTCTTCTCGTTCCTATTTTTCCTCTCTTCTCTTTCTCTTCTCGTTCATCTCTCTCCTCTTTCCTCTTTCTCTTCTCATTCCTCTCTCTCTTCACTCCTCTTTCTCTTCTTTCCTTTCTCTTCTCTATCTTCTCATGAACCAGGTGCTGCCAACTGTCAGGGGCCTAGAGGGTTACTGCCAGGCCATTTTCTCATCCCTCCTGTCTCTCTCTCTCTCTCTCTTTTTCACATCCCCCCCCTCTCTCTCTCTGAAGGTACAACTCACAGATGCTCTCTGGCAGCAGTACAAGCCCTCATTTGGACTCCTGTCATGAAGACGCTAGATGTGTGTGCCAGTAGAAGTGTGTGTGTGTGTGCTCGTACCTGTGTGTGTGTGTCACTGTGTGTGTTTGTACCTATGTGTGTTTATATGTGCGTTTGATGTAGTGGGCCCATCCATCATCTCAGGGCTTGACGGGACGCGGCGACCCTAGTTGCCATGGCAGCAAGGTAGCCATGGCACCTGGCTGTGACACAGCTGGTTGTGTGTGATTGGTGGAGCCAGCGGTTTTCAGCCAGGTCCTTTTTAACATAAGGGCTTTAAAGTCACACTGAGGTGATCCACGGCTGTTAAAGACTTAATGGCCAGCGAGCAGCTGCTAGTATCCCAGACAGCTGCCAGTATCCTAGACAGCCCCAGATGTGCGGTTGGACAGAGTTTCATTCCAGAACAGGTTGCTTTGCCTCCCTTCTAGCCTTGTTCTCCTACCCTGGTGGGTCAAATCTGCAAAAAGTACTGAACAAGGAAAGTAGGGAGAGGTCTACTTTTAAAACATTGTCTTCAAAATAGTTATAGACAGAAAAGCCCACCGGTCAACTTACCAAGCCAAACATGGTTTCAGACAGCCTGACAGACATAAACTGAACTCAGCTCCAAGGTGACCAGGTAGTCTTAGGAACAGACAATAAACCTGGTCTATCTACTTTAGCAAACTTTGTCCTCACCACCCACCCAATCCTGCATGTTTCTATAAAACCTCCACCCTCAGCTGGATGGAGCAGGGGGAGACTGCATGGCTGAAGAGGTCTGTCTGGGAAAGGGGGACACCTAGTCAACTGAATGCGTTCAACTGAAATTTGTCTTCCGCATTTAACCCAACTCCTCTGAATCCGAGAGGTGCAGGGGGCTGCCTTAATCAACATCCACGTCGTCGTTACCCAGGGAGCAGTTGTTGTTGGGGGTTAAAGGTAAAACGGCAGATGTTTCCACCTTGGCGGCTCAGGGATTCAAACCAGCGACCTTTCGGTTACTGCTGGTGGAGCAGGGGGAGACTGCGTGGCTGAAAAGGGTGACTGGTGTACTGTTAGTCTGGATAGGTGTAACAGCATTACAATAACACAAGACCGAGTCCACTCCATCAACAGATCTGGGGAAGAAAGGTCTGTTTGTTGGAGTGGCAGTGTGTGTGTGTGTGTGTATTTGTGTGTGTGTTCATGCGTGTCTGTGCGCGAGTGCGTTTGTGTGTGTTTCGTCGGGTTCCATGTCATTAGCTTGAGTCACTGTGGTTATGTGTTAATGTGACTCACAGTTCTGCAGTGCCAATGGTCACTGCCAGAGTTAGTCTCAGCCAATACCTTGGTCTATTAGCATTACAATTAAGCAATAATTCACACCCTTAGCGGCTAGCTGTTAGCTTTGCAGCAGCTAGCTAGCCGTTAGCTTCCCTCTCTGCGTCTCTATGCAGTCAGTGGCTAGCTTTTAGCCTTCTAGCAGCTAGCTAGCCGTTAGCTTCCCTCTCTGCGGCCCTATGCTTTCAGTGGCTAGCTTTTAGCTTTGTAGCAGCTAGCTAGCTGTTAGCGTTCCTCTCTCGGCAGTCAAGGTCAGTCGTCATCCCCCTCTGGAGCTTAGCAGGCGTGTCACTGGGTGACAAAAGCCATTAAGATGTAGGGAGATAGAGGAGCAAAACGCTGAGAAACACACTTTTATAAAAGCTCAGAGACAAATTGGTTGTGGCACATGGAGAGAGACAGAGAGAGGGGGGGGGGGGGGGCTGCTACTCCAGACTCAAAGCTCACAGGCGGTGAGGCTATTATGTCTTTCATCAGAACCAGGCTAGGGCCGGGACGATACCTGTGTGTGTGTGTGTGTGTGTGTGTGTGTGTGTGTGTGTGTGTGTGTGTGTGTGTGTGTGTGAGTGGGTTAAGGACACAAAACACGAAGCGGATTTAACTTCTTTAGAAAATCAGCGCTGATGTTGGAAACAAATATCATATTGTCATCATGAGTCATATTTATTTTCCTAGCGATAGCGCACAATGTTTTCCATACAGCAGGTTTTAAAATGACCAAAGAGTTTGTTCTGCTTCGTGTTTTCATTTTTGGCCAATAGAAAAAATATCCCGAAAAAGTATCGTCACAGACCTAAACCAGACCCAACCCAGTGGTTTCCGGACTGCATTCTCTTGTATCGTATTCTGTGTTGTGTCATTGGGGGTAAAGCAGCCATTTCCAGCTCAGTCGTTTGGAGGCTAAACAGAGTTTTGTTGTAGCGTTTCTAGAGCTTATCTCTCCTCAGGCTGCACTGAGGCAAGGCTGCCTGCTCATCTATTTACAGTACACCCCCCCACCACACACACACACACACACACACACACACACACACACACACACACACACACACACACACACACACACACACACACACACACAAACAGATACAAACATACACACAACCAGATACCCACATAGACACACTCATGGATACACGCACGTACACAAACACACACACACACACACACACACACACACACACACACACACACAAACAGGTACACACACACACACACGCATGGATGCACGCACGTACACAAACACACACACACACACGGTTGGTTTCTAGAGATTCTGGGCCCTGTGACTGCTGTGAGGCCTGTTCCTCCTCTCTTCCTCATGAATTAATCATTTAATAAGACAACTTCAAAGAGGAAACATCCTGTGCTGGAGAATGGGCTGGGCTGCTACTGCTGCTACTACTAACTATGACACTCCCACACACTGCTTCACACGCTACGTGTGTGTTTGAGTTTGTGCGGGTCATGTAGTGTGTAGCGTGTGTGTGTGTGTCCAACCAGTAGCAACCGCCATCTCCTCTTTTGTTTCCTTAAACACACAAGCCTGTGTATTGATTATATTCATTACAGAAACGCTGAAGGCTGTCAATAGAGGCACCATTCACTTGCTAATTTCATAATATGAATTGTTGATCTTATCCAGGTCTTCTCCTCCCTAACCTCTTCCTCTCTCTATCTCCCCTCAGCCTGAGGAGTTGGAGAGTGTCCACACACACAATTTCAAGCTTAAGCCCTTCAAGAAAGTCAAGAGCTGTGATGTATGTCAGCAGGCCATCACCAAGGATGGACTCATCTGTAAAGGTGAGTGGATGGATGGGAAAGTTGTCATTTTCACAGGGACACGATTCAGCACAATGGACAGCTTCTGTCTCTCTCTCCCTCTCTCTGCCATGTTTTTGACCACGATCCATTGGGGCTCCCCCCCATACCTCTATCCGTTTCTCTTTTTGTCAATTTCTCTCTCTCTCTATCCTCTCTCCTTCTCTCTTTCCCTCTCTCTCCCTCTATCCTCCCGTCCTTCTCTCTCTCCCTCTCCATCTCTCTCCCTCTCTCTCCCCCTATCCTCCCTCCTTATCTCTTTCCCTCTCTCTCCCTCTATCCTCTCTCCTTCTCTCTTTCCCTCTCTCTCCCTCTATCCTCCCGTCCTTCTCTCTCTCCCTCTCCATCTCTCTCCCTCTCGCTCTCTCTATCCTCCCCCTTTCTGTTTCTGTCTCTCTCTGTTATGAAAAGCTACCTCTTCACACAGAGAGCGGTTGACAAACCTCCGTCCAGTAAGCCCAGAAGCAGTCGGGGGGGAGTCTGGTCTGGGCTCAGTTTGAGGGCTTTGGCAGAGGCTTTGCTGTTAAAATTAGCCTGCTGCTGCTGCTGCAATAGCCCAGATAAGAGAGGGAGAAAGAAAGAGGGAGAGATTGGTTGGTGTAGAGAGGGGGAGAGGGGATGAGAGAGAGAGAACGAGAGAGAGCGAAAGAGAGAAATTAGGAAATTATGCTGTGACAAATATTGTATATTATGATCTTTGCTGGTAACATCCTTTGGATCTTTCTAAGCTGTCAGAGCTGCCAGTGTTTCCAAACAAAAGGCTAGAGTCACATGATCCTCGGAGCATTCTGCAGCCTCTTCCTGTCGCCGTCTGTGGTTGCCAGGAAGTGTTGCTATGGCCCCTCACAATGGGAGCCATCCTCCACTGACGCAGGGTGGCGTGTGGCCAGAGACAGAGAGACATGCGCACACATGCACTCGCATGTACACATACATACACATACGAGACAAGTAAGGATGAATGTATACGTTTTCTGCATATACAATAGAACTAGATTAACAGTCAAACCCCCATTAAATATACTGCTGCAATATAGCAAAGCATTTCTGCCCAGTGTCTCAATTTGATTAGCGCCATCTGTTGGCCGTAAAGAGTCTGTGTGTTTAATATTCCTATAATAAGCCTGTATGTTTGCTTTACACTGTCAGGCTCAATGTGCAATGCAGTCCTTAGGATTTCATTATAGCCTTGTCAGCAGTAGATTACTATATCCTGGCTTGGTGATGAGTACCTGGGGAACACACACACACACACACACACACACACACACACACACACACACACACACACACACACACACACACACACACACACACACACACACAGACACACACTCCACCTTGGGATCACTTGAGCTGGTGGTAGGAAGCAGGTGTGTGGGGTCAAAGGTCATCACATGGCCACATCACTTTACAACATGGCCTCTGTCACCCCCTGCCCACACACACTGCTCAGAGAGGACACACACGCGTGCTTGCAGCCTTACGCACATACACTAACCATCAACTATGTATCAAGTAAATATAATGACCTACAATCTTAAACAACAACCGACATGTGTATGACATTGTTGCACCTAACAAAATGGACTAATTGATCATGTTTATAAGCAGTTTATAGGCAGAATAGTGGGACTGTGATGTTGACTGTATCCTGCCACATGGGGGCAGCACAGAGGTGTTTAACAGCCCAGGGAAGGTTGCCAGTTCTGACCCCTGTAGCTCCTCTTAACTCCATCTCTCCTATCAAATCCCTGCTCTCCTAACAAGGTAAAGAGCTGGCCTTTTCCCACCCAATATGGCAGTCATCTGAGGCTAATGCAGCATCACAGGAGTGTGTTTATATCTATCTGTGTGTGTGTGTGTGTGTGTGTGTGTGTGTGTGTGTGTGTGTGTGTGTGTGTGCGTGCGTGCGTGCGTGCGTGCGTGCGCGTGCGTGCGTGTGTTTGGTTATTAAGAACAGTTCCAAGAGCAGCGTCTGAGAAAAAGCCAAGTCCTCAGGTCAGAGAGAATAGAATAGTATCTGTTACAACATGTGACCTTAAACTAACTCTGTGTTTTCTGCTGTCTTTCAGTGTGCAAGCTGGGCATCCATAAGAAGTGTGAGGTGAAGGTAAGGAAGCCATGGAATCCTTTCTGTTTTAATATCCTTGGTCTCCAGAGGAGAGTCAGAGGGGTGGTATTTTGGCAGAGACAAACAAATGGAACCAAAAAGGAAATGTTGTGTTTGTTAGGAGACATCAGTCCGCTCAGAGAGGCAGCTGTGCCTGTTTCACCCTGGCAGCTCCTGTTTTGTAGCACACATGGACACACGCACGCACACAGATACACACTCACTCGTACACGCACGCACATCCACTCACTCACTCACACACACATACAAACACACATGCACACAAACACACACACACAAACCCAACCCCCGGCCCTTGCCCCCATCCTCCTGAAAACAAGTGATGATGCTGTGGAAGAGGAAGAACACATGGAGAGAGGGAAGGAGAGAGAGACAGAGAAGGGAACGGGCGGAGGATGAAATCGTCAGAGCGCTAGGTTATTTTGGTTTTCAGATGTGTAACTACGGAGGTGGTAACTGAAGGGGACCTCTGTCTCTTTCTCTCCTTTTTTCTTGCACTCTTAGTGGTAGTGGTGGTTTGAGTGTATGAGAGTACCAAGCTTGTTGGACCATCTAATGCCACCTCCATACCCCCCTGTCCTCCCTCCCCCTCACCGCCGTACCCACCCTGTCCTCCCTCCCCCTCACCTCACCTCCGTACCCCCCTGTCCTCCCTCCCCCTCACCTCACCTCCGTACCCCCCTGTCCACCCTCCCCCTCACCTCACCTCCGTACCCCCCCGTCCTCCCTCCCCCTCACCTCACCTCCGTACCCCCCTGTCCTCCCTCCCCCTCACCTCCGTACACCCCTGTCTTCCCTCCCCCTCACCTCACCTCCGTACCCCCCTGTCCTCCCTCCCCCTCACCTCACCTCCGTACCCCCCCGTCCTCCCTCCCCCTCACCTCACCTCTGTACCCCCCTGTCCTCCCTCCCCCTCCCCCACACCTCCGTACCCCCCTGTCTTCCCTCCCCCTCACCTCCGTACCCCCCTGTCCTCCCTCCCTCCCCCTCACCTCCGTACACCCCTGTCTTCCCTCCCCCTCACCTCCGTACCCCCCTGTCTTCCCTCCCCCTCACCTCACCACCGTACCCCCCTGTCCTCCCTCCCCCTCACCTCACCTCCGTACCCCCCCCGTCCTCCCTCCCCCTCACCTCACCTCCGTACCCCCCTGTCCTCTCTCACCCTCACCTCCGTACACCCCTGTCTTCCCTCCCCCTCACCTCCGTACCCCACTGTCTTCCCTCCCACTCACCTCACCTCCATACCCCCCTGTCTTCCCTCCCCCTCACCTCACTTCCGTACCCCCCTGTCTTCCCTCCCCCTCACCTCCGTACCCCCCTGTCTTCCCTCACCTCACCTCCGTACCCCCCTGTCCTCCCTCCCCCTCACCTCCGTACTCCCCTGTCTTCCCTCCCCCTCACCTCTGTACCCCCCTGTCCTCCCTCCCCCTCACCTCCGTACACCCCTGTCTTCTCTCCCCCTCACCTCCGTACCCCCCTGTCCTCCCTCCCCCTCACCTCACCTCCGTACCCCCCCGCCCTCCCTCCCCCTCACCTCACCTCCGTACCCCACTGTCCTCCCTCCCCCTCACCTCCGTACACCCCTGTCTTCCCTCCCCCTCACCTCCGTACCCCCCTGTCTTCCCTCCCCCTCACCTCACCTCCGTACCCCCCTGTCTGCCCTCCCCCTCACCTCCGTACCCCCCTGTCTTCCCTCCCCCTCACCTCTGTACCCCCCTGTCCTCCCTCCCCCTCACATCTGTACCCCCTGTCTGCCCTCCCCCTCACCTCCGTACCCCCCTGTCTGCCCTCCCCCTCACATCTGTACCCCCCTGTCCTCCCTCCCCCTCACCTCCGTACCCCCCTGTCCTCTCTCCCCCTCCCCCCCCCTCCGTGATTGGGTCGCCACTGTTCAATCCCCCCCCCCCCCCCCCCCCTCGTCCAAATCTCCCTTCAGAAACTATACCACAAATGAATCAGTCTGTTTATTTATCGAAGGGTTACTACAGAAACCAGAGTTTTGTATTCCTCAAACATCCTGAAGAAAATTAGATCAATGAGGCATTGAGTCAAAGAAAGAAGGACAACAGTCAGTGAAATCTGGAATCATTCATGTCCTTATTTCGTTTGATTTTTTTTTATGGTTGTATTGTTGAAGTAGGAAATAGATATAAAGAATTTTTATCAATAGACTGTCAGCTTTTTAATACACCCACATTGCAGTATCACCTGAGTGGGAAAGTTCATCCTAAAATCAAAGATTATATGGTGCCAAATCTTAATAATAATAATAGTATGTTCTACGGAGTAATTCAAGGGTTTGTTTGTGAAGACAAACTCACAATGTGTTCATAGTCCTAATTACAGGTTGGGACTAATGATCCCTGTGTAGGACCTCTGCATACACTCTTAGAAAAACAGCCGATATCTAGAATCAATAAGGTGTCTTCGGCTGTCCCCATAGGAGAACACTTTGAAGACACAGATCTGGGATCAGCATACCGTCCTCATGATCATAACCTTAACAATTAGAAGGGACAATTTAAAACTGAGCTTAGAGCAGTGCTCTGCATAGTCGTTATCTTTACAGCAAGTTGCTTGCTTGCCGAACTGAACTATGTATCCTGTAGAGGCTGCAGTGAGAGACTCACAGGCGAAGGTTGGCTGGCTGTTAATGTTAGGTTAATGGGTAACATTGAATCTCTGAGATGGCTTTGTCCCTGAAGAAAATAGCCATACTATATCACAGTAAGAGGAAAGAGAGAGAACGTGAGAGAGAGAAACATTGTGGGAGAGAGAGAGAGACAAGAATAGTGAGAGGGAGAGAGAGAGCGATAGAGAGCGCAAAAGAGAGAAAAAGAGAGAAATATATAGAGAGAGTGCAAAAGAGAGAGAAAGAGAGAAATAGAGAGAGAGAGATAGAGAGAGAATGAAAGAGAGAAATAGAGAGAGAGAGAGAGAGCAGAAGAGAGAGAAACAAGGGTGAGAGTGAGAAGGAGAGAAGAAGAGAGAGAGAGAGAGAGAGAGAGAGCAGAAGAGAGAGAAACAAGGGTGAGAGTGAGAAGGAGAGAAGAAGAGAGGGAGAAAGAGAGAGAGAGAGAGAAAGAGAAAGCGAGAGAGAGAGATAGCAGAAGAGAGAGAAACAAGGGTGAGAGTGAGAAGGAGAGAAGAAGAGAGGGAGAAAGACAAATGGAGAGAGAAAAAAGAAGGAGATAAAGATAGACTGTTTAAAAGAGAGATGCTGAAATCAGTAGAGTCCTTTAGCTAACTAACCGGAGCCAAACAGATTCTAATCATAGATCTTGGAAAGAACTGAGTGTTTGAGCACGGTGGATTTCATCAACAATTACAGTCCCTTGGACAGACTTTATCCCTTTAATTCTGTTACTGCCTTTATCCCTGTGTTGGCTTAGCTAAGGCAAAACATTTATGTTAGCTTAATCCGCTGAAATGACCGCTAGATGAAAATAAATGAAACACAATGTTGTGATGGCGCGTTCATCGTCTCAGACCATAAACCACGGAGAAGCAAATAGCCTTAATGCAAACATGACTGTGGACTAAGGCCGATGGCCATGCTTTCTTTAGCTGACTCGGTGTTGACCTTGTACTGTAAACATGTCATACGAGGCTTTCTGTGATCAGGAAGACTTGGGGAGTGCTTATGCTAATCTTCAGCATTTCTTCTATCTTGATGTATACACACAGTGTCCCGAGACTACGGCTTTCATTTACATTCTCTCCTCATTTCACAACAACGTTATCTCGCTCTCGTTTCACAACATTGCTGTAACATCTCTGCAACATTCCTCTAACTTCGAACGGAAATAGAAAAGCAATGAAGAGCTGCTGCATGTCCCTCAGTTTAAGAGAGATGTACCAGAACACAACATCTGAACATTCCACAGACATAACCCAGTAGATACCCTCTAGCTACAGTGCTGACAGGCAGACAGGGGCTAATCGTCATGCTATCCCCGCATAGTTATAACTTGGATGAATATGTTTTCCTTTGCCTTTAAACACAAACCAACCGACTGTCTATCCATTGATCTATGTTGTTGAAACCGCAAAGGCGCTCTGGTTTCGGTCGTAGTGACTCGTTCCTGCTCGTTCATGTTTTGGGGGTGAGGGCTGTGTTGTTCTGCTGCTATAGACAGAGGAACTGTAGTGACCCTTCGGTGTTTGCTGTGGTTGTCGATGTGTAGGTGGTTGGTCTGGATTGTGTTATGTTGTGGTCCGGGGGTTTTACAGAGCTGGAGATGAAGCTGAAAGGCTTGGAGACAGTAGCTGTGCACGGCCCCAAAAAGGCGGTCACATCTTGGGGCCTCTCTCCTATGTTGGCTTTGTGGCCCACAACTTTTAGCCCTGTGAATTATCATGTGACCCACCAACAAATTCAAAAAACATGTTTCAAACCGCAACCCATTCCTAAGCTATGAGTTAAGACAGTGGTTCCCAACCAACTAGGACCTCTGGAGGTCTTGGCCTGTCCACAGGGGTACTAGAACCTCTGGGGGTCTTGGCCTGTCCACAGGGGTACTAGGACCTCTGGAGGTCTTGGCCTGTCCACAGTGGTACTAGGACCTCTGGAGGTCTTGGCCTGTCCACAGTGGTACTAGGACCTCTGGAGGTCTTGGCCTGTCCACAGGGGTACTAGGACCTCTGGAGGTCTTGGCCTGTCCACAGGGGTACTAGAACCTCTGGGGGTCTTGGCCTGTCCACAGGGATACTAGAACCTCTGGGGGTCTTGGCCTGTCCACAGGGGTACTAGGACCTCTGGAGGTCTTGGCCTGTCCACAGTGGTACTAGGACCTCTGGAGGTCTTGGCCTGTCCACAGTGGTACTAGGACCTCTGGAGGTCTTGGCCTGTCCACAGGGGTACTAGGACCTCTGGGGGTCTTGGCCTGTCCACAGGGGTACTAGAACCTCTGGGGGTCTTGGCCTGTCCACATGGGTACTAGGACCTCTGGAGGTCTTGGCCTGTCCACAGGGGTACTAGGACCTCTGGAGGTCTTGGCCTGTCCACAGGGGTACTAGGACCTCTGGGGGTCTTGGCCTGTCCACAGGGGTACTAGGACCTCTGGAGGTCTTGGCCTGTCCACAGGGGTACTAGGACCTCTGGAGGTCTTGGCCTGTCCACAGGAGTACTAGGACCTCTGGGGGTCTAGGCCTGTCCACAGGGGTACTAGGAACTCTGGAGGTCTTGGCCTGTCCACAGGGGTACTAGGACCTCTGGAGGTCTTGGCCTGTCCACAGGGGTACTAGGACCTCTGGGGGTCTTAGCCTGTCCACAGGGGTACTAGGACCTCTGGGGGTCTTAGCCTGTCCACAGGGGTACTAGGACCTCTGGAGGTCTTGGCCTGTCCACAGGGGTACTAGGACCTCTGGAGGTCTTGGCCTGTCCACAGGGGCTACTTGATAAGACTCATGAGACTGTTAGGTCTTCTGGTAAAATGCACATGGGGGGGGGGGGGGGGGGTGCTCAGCAAAATTCAATTGGTGCAATAGTAAGCAAAACATGTTGGGAACCACATAGCTAAGAGAACATGGTTTCAGACTACCAGTGGGCCCTGACCCCATCATTTGGGAATGGGAGACTCTGCTCCAAAGCAGAGAGGGGGGAAAGTGCCAACTATGTGTCTTCTGTACGGCGTGACAGCAAACACAGCTGGACTGTATGTCCTACTAACCTAGCCCTGAGCTGTCTCACAGCTACTAAAACACTAGCCATACCTCTACACTAACGTAACAGGAAGTAGTGTATTGGCCATGCATGTTACGTAGTATCCTAGTATGGATAGTATTGTGATACAGAAGTCACTGTGGTTGTATGAGTCATGACCAGTCAACAATAGGTTTGATGGACAGTGTGATGGACAGTGTGATGGACAGTGTGATGGACAGTGTGATGGACAGAGTGATGGACAGTGTGATGAACAGTGTGATGGACAGTGTGATGAACAGTGTGATGGACAGTGTGATGGACAGAGTGATGGACAGTGTGATGAACAGTGTGATGGACAGTGTGATGAACAGTGTGATGGACAGAGTGATGGACAGAGTGATGGACAGTGTGATGGACAGTGTGATGAACAGTGTGATGGACAGTGTGATGAACAGTGTGATGAACAGTGTGATGAACAGTGTGATGGACAGAGTGATGGACAGTGTGATGGACAGTGTGATGAACAGTGTGATGAACAGTGTGATGGACAGTGTGATGGTCAGTGTGATGGACAGTGTGATGGACAGTGTGATGGACAGAGTGATGGACAGTGTGATGGACAGAGTGATGGACAGTGTGCCCTCAGCTATACTGAAACCTAGTGGGTTTCCCACGTCTCAGAATGGATTTCCAGCTGTCTCTGCTCCTGCTGCTTCTGAACCCCATTCCCTCTGCCGTTCCCTAACTACTCTATTACTGTGCTGTCACAGAAAAGCTTTCTGGAATGCTGCTGTCGTGCTGTGGGATCTTGGGTTGGAGTCGCCAGAATTGGTTTGGCGTTGAGGGTTAAGGGAGGGAAAGGGGGAGGAGGGAGAGAAGAGAGAAAAGAGAAAGAGGGGGGGGGGGGGGGGGGGGGGGTAGGTTTTGGCCATGTCTCTGGCTCGCTTTCCAACCAGACCCTGAAGCTGTCGTCTCCACTCACCCCAAACGCACTCCTCAGTCTTACTCTCAAAACATGCTGTTTTTGTGCTCAGTCTTGATGATATGCTTTGAGATATTATCATAGTAAAACAGTTGATCTCATTGACACACACATCCTGTGTTTTCCAGTTATTTTTAGCTTGGGAAATGTTGTGAAAATGGAGCTGTTGCTTTCCACTACACAGGCTACACAGTAGTGACACAGTATACAGGCTAGCGCTCATTACCGGTTACCACTAGCTGTTTACGTATCAGACACTGGCAGACCATTGCTGCCTGAAAAGAACCCAGTGTTCCAGTAATCAGGTCTGTAAACTTCCTCTAGTCGTCAATGCTGACAGTTGTTGGATGCAGTCCAGGGGTTTATAACGAGACGTGGAGGAAATGACTTGTGGCCGTGGTCCATGGGTGGACCACCTAACCGACCGACCCGGGCCGGGTGTGTGACTGTGACTGTTACTGGGCCTTCACATTGTGTTAGTGTGAGAGATGGAGCAGGGTGATGTTTTGGAATTGTGAAGTCGACTCCACTATTGGTATGAGTTCTAAGAACCCTCGAAGGGATTCTAGTTTCTCCGAGTGCCACTCTAGGGATCCATTCTGACAGCAACTAAAATACAGAGATGTTAAAAAAACAGTGGCAAAAACACTACAAATACTCAACATGGCACTTGATTCATAACAAGTTTAGGACACTGCTGATTGCCTTCTGTTCACTTGAAACCTGCATAAGTAGTTGACTTCTCAGTTGTAAGGTTTTGATAGTGACTGTAGTAGTATTGAATTGTAGTCATTTTTGCAGAACATTGCCTGAACGATTCTATCCAGACCAAAACACCAACTCTGCTGCATCTAGAATTAGATTCCACTGTAAAGTCACACACGTCCGCTGCCTCTCCTTTTAGAAACAGTCAGGTTCTTCTGTCATTCCAAGAAAACAGCAGTTGGAAATAATCCTCACAAGACGAGTCAGGCGGTCGCGTTTCATCTTAAGTTGGCCACAAATCCATCTCGGGATTACTGATCTGCTGCTTGCCTAACCATAACATTAAGATGAGCAGATAATTGGCTATCGAGGAGGGAGAAATGGATTTATTAGAGGCAGAATTTAGAGAAACAACACTTCAATGGGCAGTCACGAAATGTAGGGAATCTTTAATGACTTTGTCAATGACTTGTTTTGTTCTGTCGGTTTGTGTCTGAGAATGTCTGACAATATACACATGAAGGATCTTAATTTGAGCCTGCAAGGAAAAGAATACATGTGAATTATTATGTGAATTGTAATTAATGGACATTTTTATTTATTTATTTATTTTTATTTATTTTTTTCTCCCCAATTTCGTGGTATCCAATTGTTTTTTAGTTGCTACTATCTTGTCTCATCGCTACAACTCCCGTACGGGCTCGGGAGAGACGAAGGTTGAAAGTCATGCGTCCTCCGATACACAACCCAACCTAGCCGCACTGCTTCTTAACACAGCGCACATCCAACCCAGAAGCCAGCCGCACCAATGTGTCGGAGGAAACACCCGACAAGGACATCCCTACCGGCCAAGCCCTCCCTAACCCTGACGACGCTAGGCCAATTGTGCGTCGCCCCACGGACCTCCCAGTCGTGGCCGGTTACGACAGGGCCTGGGCGCGGACCCAGAGTCTCTGATGCCACAGCTGGCTCTGCAGTACAGCGCCCTTAACCACTGCGCCACCCGGGAGGCCCATTAATGGACATTTTTGACCAAGGCCTTTAAAACTGACTGGAGAGGGAAGGAGAGTGAAGGGGTGGGTTGTCAGGTAGAATGAGAGATAGCGGTGGAGAGAAAGAGAGATGGAAGGGAGATAGTGAGAGTGAGCAAGAAAGCGAGAGAGAGGAAAAGAGGGGAGAGAGATAGAGTGAGAAAGAAAGTGAGAAAGATAGATAGCAAGAAAAACGAGACAGAGAGAGAGAGAGGAGAGATGAGGACACACTCCATGCCTCTACAGAAGCCATTCTGTTTCCCAGGCACAAACACTCCACTTCAAAGGGCCATCACAGTGTCGCCATGGCAACAGCCTTCACTGGCATAGATATACAGGAGATAGATTGCATTAGCAGACAGATGGTAGAGAGAGAAGGAAAGAGGGGAGTGAGATAGAGTGAGAGAGAAAGAAAGCAAGAGAGAAAGATACAGGAGATAGATTGGACTAGCAGACAGCCGGTATGACAGAGATATACAGGAGATAGATTGGACTAGCAGATAGACGGTATGACAGAGATAAACAGGAGATAGATTGGACTAGCAGATAGACTGTATGACAGAGATATACAGGAGATAGATTGGACTAGCAGACAGATGGTATGACAGAGATATACAGGAGATAGATTGGACTAGCAGACAGACGGTATGACAGAGATATACAGGAGATAGATTGGACTAGCAGACAGACACTATGGCAGAGATATACAGTAGATAGATTGGACTAGCAGACAGACGGTATGGCAGAGATATACAGGAGATAGATTGGACTAGCAGACGGACTGTATGGCAGAGATATACAGGAGATAGATTGGACTAGCAGACAGATGGTATGACAGAGATAGACAGGAGATAATTTGGACTAGCAT
Source organism: Oncorhynchus mykiss (assembly GCF_013265735.2). Lineage (NCBI taxonomy): Eukaryota > Metazoa > Chordata > Actinopteri > Salmoniformes > Salmonidae > Oncorhynchus > Oncorhynchus mykiss. The sequence continues at coordinate 15,039,769 of NC_048582.1, forward strand.
ACAGACTGTATGGCAGAGATATACAGGAGATAGATTGGACTAGCAGACAGACTGTTTGACAGAGATATACAGGAGATAGATTGGACTAGCAGACAGACTGTATGGCAGAGATATACAGGAGATAGATTGGACTAGCAGACAGACGGTATGACAGAGATATACAGGAGATAGATTGGACTAGCAGACAGACTGTATGGCAGAGATATACAGGAGATCATTTGGACTAGCAGACAGACTGTATGACAGAGATATACAGGAGATAGATTGGACTAGCAGACAGACTGTATGACAGAGATATACAGGAGATAGATTGGACTAGCAGACAGATGGTATTGCAGAGATATACAGGAGATAGATTGGACTAGCAGACAGACTGTATGGCAGAGATATACAGGAGATAGATTGGACTAGCAGACAGATGGTATTGCAGAGATATACAGGAGATAGATTGGACTAGCAGACAGATGGTATTGCAGAGATATACAGGAGATAGATTGGACTAGTAGACAGATGGTATTGCAGAGATATACAGGAGATAGATTGGACTAGCAGACAGACTGTTTGACAGAGATATACAGGAGATCGATTGGACTAGCAGACAGACTGTATGGCAGAGATATACAGGAGATAGATTGGACTAGCAGACAGACTGTATGGCAGAGATATACAGGAGATAGATTGGACTAGCAGACAGACTGTATGACAGAGATATACAGGAGATAGATTGGACTACAGACAGACTGTATGGCAGAGATATACAGGAGATAGATTGGACTAGCAGACAGACTGTATGGCAGAGATATACAGGAGATAGATTGGACTAGCAGACAGACTGTATGGCAGAGATATACAGGAGATAGATTGGACTAGCAGACAGACGGTATGACAGAGATATACAGGAGATAGATTGGACTAGCAGACAGACTGTATGGCAGAGATATACAGGAGATCATTTGGACTAGCAGACAGACTGTATGACAGAGATATACAGGAGATAGATTGGACTAGCAGACAGACTGTATGACAGAGATATACAGGAGATAGATTGGACTAGCAGACAGATGGTATTGCAGAGATATACAGGAGATAGATTGGACTAGCAGACAGACTGTATGGCAGAGATATACAGGAGATAGATTGGACTAGCAGACAGATGGTATTGCAGAGATATACAGGAGATAGATTGGACTAGCAGACAGATGGTATTGCAGAGATATACAGGAGATAGATTGGACTAGTAGACAGATGGTATTGCAGAGATATACAGGAGATAGATTGGACTAGCAGACAGACTGTTTGACAGAGATATACAGGAGATCGATTGGACTAGCAGACAGACTGTATGGCAGAGATATACAGGAGATAGATTGGACTAGCAGACAGACTGTATGGCAGAGATATACAGGAGATAGATTGGACTAGCAGACAGACTGTATGACAGAGATATACAGGAGATAGATTGGACTACAGACAGACTGTATGGCAGAGATATACAGGAGATAGATTGGACTAGCAGACAGACTGTATGGCAGAGATATACAGGAGATAGATTGGACTAGCAGACAGACAGTATGGCAGAGCTAATAGCCGGGTAAAGGGCCGATGACTGATGGTATAATCTACCCTCCCAGCTTGTCTGGAGGGAAAGCACCAAGTTCACCCAGAGTGCATGAAATCTAAATCTACCCCACAGGAGATCAAGCACCAGCAAGCACACGAAAACCATCTCAAGTATCCTAAATCATTTCCCATTTATGGTTTGTGGTTCGTTCCTGCTGAGATACGTCTTAAGACTGGATCCTGGCTAGAAACATTGGTTGTATTGATCTGGCTTTATCTCAAGACAAACTGAAAAAGCGTTGGAAAAGGTGGCTCACAACACATGAATGTTTGGATAACACAAAACCAGCTCTTCTTTCTATTCAAACATTCAAACAGCCACCCAGTGTTATACATTACATTCTGTTATCTACCTGCCTGTACACCAACAGCGCTGATTTCCAACCTGAAATAGAATAATAAATTCTCTCAGATCTATAGTGTGCTGTGTAGATGTAGAGGAATGTACACACACACTGCACCTGGGACTGACTGTGTGTTGTAGAACCAGCTAGAGCATGGTCATGGGTAGAGGTCGACCGATTATCGGCCAATTTAAAAAAAAAATGTTTTTGTAATAATGACAATTACAACAATACTGAATTAACACTTTTAACTTAATAGAAAAATCAATAAAAACCAATACAAATAAAATCATCAATAAAAATCTATTTAGCCTCAAATAAATAATGAAACATGTTCAATTTGGTTTAAATAATGCAAAAACAAAGTGTTGGAGAAGTAAAAGTGCAATATGAGCCATGTAAAAAAGCTAACGTTTAAGTTCCTTGCTCAGAACATGAGAACATATGAAAATTGGTGGTTCCTTTTAACATGAGACTTCAATATTCCAAGGTAAGAGGTTTTAGGTTGTAGTTAATATAGTATTTATAGGACTATTTCTCTCTATACCATTTGTATTTCATATACCTTTGACTATTGGATGTTCTTATAGACACTATAGTATTGCCAGTGTAACAGTATAGCTTCCGTCCTTCTCCTTGCTCCTACCTGGGCTCGAACCAGGAACACATCGACAACAGCCACACCCGAAGCATCGTTACCCATCGCTCCACAACAGCCGCGGCCCTTGCAGAGCAAGGGGAACAACTACTCCAAGTCTCAGAGCGAGTGACGTTTGAAACGCTATTAGCGCTAACTAGCTAGCCATTTTACATCAGTTACACCAGCCATTAGGCTGATAGGCTTGAAGTCATAAACAGCGCTGTGCTTGTGAAGAGCTGCTGGCAAAACGCGAAAGTGCTGTTTGAATGAATGCTTTACAAGCCTACCACCGCTCAGTCAGACTGCTCTATCAAATCATAGACTTAATTATAACATAACACACAGAAATACGAGCCTCTGGTCATTAATATGGTCGAATCCGGAAACGATCATTTCGAAAACAAAACGTTCATTATTTCAATGAAATACGGAACCGTTCGGTATTTTATCTAACGGGTGGCTTCCCTAAGTCTAAATATTCCTGTTACATTGCACAACCTTCAATGTTATGTCAAAATTACGTAAAATTCTGGCAAATTAGTTCGCAATGAGCCAGGCTGCCCAAAATGTTGCATATATCCTGACTCTGCGTGCAATGAACGCAAGAGAAGTGACACAATTTCACCTGGTTAATATTGCCTGCTAACCTGGATTTATTTTAGCTAAATATGCAGGTTTAAAAATATATACTTCTGTGTATTGATTTTAAGAAAGGCATTGGTGTTTATGGTTAGGAACAGTCGTCCAACGAATGTGCTTTTTTCGCAAATGCGCTTTTGTTAAATAATCCCCCAGCGTTGCATCGATTATATGCAACGCAGGGCACGCTAGATAAACTAGTAATATCATCAACCATGTGATAACTAGTGATTATGATTGATTGTTTTTTATAAGGTAAGTTTAATGCTAGCTAGCAACTTACCTTGGCTTCTACTGCATTCGCTTAACAGGCAGGCTCCCCGTGGAGTGCAATGAGAGGCAGGTGGTTAGAGCGTTGGACTAGTTAACTGTAAGGTTGCAAGATTGTCTCCCCCGAGCTGACAAGGTGAAAATCTGTCGTTCTGCCCCTGTAGGCAGTTAACCCACCGTTCCTAGGCCGTCATTGAAAATAAGAATGTGTTCTTAACTGACTTGCCTAGTTAAATAGAGGTATAAAAAAAAAAATAATAATAATAATTCAAAATTAGCTAAATCGGCGCCCCAAAATTCCGATTTCCGATTGTTATGGAAACTTGAATTCGGCCATTCCGATTAATCGATCGACCTCTAGTTATGGGTGGAACTGGCTCTGAGCCTGCCAACTCATGTTTAACCTGTATGCTGAGAATGTGATGATAGATAGAAAGATAGAAAGAGAGATAGAGGGTAGACCGAGAGAGTGAGAAAAGACACAGAGAGAGAGAGAGGTAGAAATAGAGAGGGAGGTGGAGAGACAGAGAGAGAAAGAGAGAAATAGAGAGAAAAACAGAGTGAGAGAAAGAGAGACAGAAACAGATTCTAACATGAGGAAAGAAGGAGGGATTTAGAGTGTTCTGTCAATCACATTCCAAGCCCCCCCCCCCCCCCATCCTGTTAAGGAAGTTCTGCTTTTCATACACACAGCACCTCTTTCCATCATAAGCATGCGTGTACATCAACAGCGGAAGAACCAAAGGGGGGAAGAAAAAGCAAGAGAGAGAGAGAGAGAGAGAGAGAGAGAGAGAGAGAGAGAGAGAGAGAAAGCCAGAGGGAGATAACATAGATTATGTAAAGGTCAAGCTGTAGGCATGAGGGAAGAACAGAACACAACAGTAGGTTTTAGTCCCAGTCTGCATCCAGAGCTCTCTCTAGTTTAGGGTACTGCAGTCAGAAGAAGCCTGGAGCCTTGGCCTTATATAGTGTGTTTTCAACTTTGTTGGCCGCACACGGATTGAACAGAAGCCAGCGGCATTAAGTGTGGATCCTGGAGAAGTTGAGAGGTGTGTGCATACACACACGCTCGTGCTTGTGCACACGCACAGATTCACTGACTAGCTGGTCTGGCACGCGTTTGGGATTATTCCTGTTGTTTTGAGCGGAGGGGGGGCAGACAGTGGGAGAGTGTCTCTATTTGGTATCTGGAGGGAGAGAGACAGTAGAGAGGGGAGAGAGAGAACGAGGGAGAAGGAGAAAGAGGGAAGAGGAGAGGGAAGGAGAGAGAACGTGAGAGAATTCCATCGTTGAACAGGTAAGAGCGCTGGCTGTACTGTGTCCTCTGATGTTATGGATTGATTGATACTGTGTTCTGTTTTGGCTTGTTGGGTGGAAAGCTCATTCTGAGATAGTCTTAGGTGTCAAAATCAATAAACACAAGTTCTCTTTGTCTTCATCTGCCAAAAGACATGATGGAGGAGCTGGAAGATGTTTTACATTGTAACTACTTACAATGTCCTTTGTTGTAATTATATTGCATGTGGATTTCTAATAAGAGGTACTTGAAAAAAACAATGAAAAAATCTATTGCCATTTCAGACGTAAATCAATGCATATCATGTAACCAAACTATGAGTGTGTCGGCTGATATGGTAGGCTACTGTCCTTCAGTACATAAGAAGTAGTTAGCGCTCCAGCCACACTGTGTTCTGCAGGTTTCCCATGTGTTACGCTGTAGTCCTGGGAAAGTGGCTCTCTGGGGAGCTGGCTAGAGTTCCTTTGAGTCTCGCTCTGCTTTCATGTCCCTAGCGGAGGTGTTTTGTGACTGGTCTAGAGGAGAGTTGAGCTGGCGGAGGGAGAGCGGAGGTGTTTTGTGACTGGTCTGGAGGAGAGTTGAGCTGGCGGAGGGAGAGCGGAGGTGTTTTGTGACTGGTCTGGAGGAGAGTTGAGCTGGCGGAAGGAGAGCGGAGGTGTTTTGTGACTGGTCTGGAGGAGAGTTGAGCTGGCGGAGGGAGAGCGGAGGTGTTTTGTGACTGTTCTGGAGGAGAGTTGAGCTGGCGGAGGGAGAGCGGAGGTGTTTTGTGACTGGTCTGGAGGAGAGTTGAGCGGGCGGAGGGAGAGCGAAGGTGTTTTGTGACTGGTCTGGAGGAGAGTTGAGCTGGCGGAGGGAGAGCGGAGGTGTTTTGTGACTGGTCTGGAGGAGAGTTGAGCTGGCGGAAGGAGAGCGGAGGTGTTTTGTGACTGGTCTGGAGGAGAGTTGAGCTGGCGGAGGGAGAGCGGAGGTGTTTTGTGACTGTTCTGGAGGAGAGTTGAGCTGGCGGAGGGAGAGCGAAGGTGTTTTGTGACTGGTCTGGAGGAGAGTTGAGCTGGCGGAGGGAGAGCGGTGGTGTTTTGTGACTGGTCTGGAGGAGAGTTGAGCGGGCGGAGGGAGAGCGAAGGTGTTTTGTGACTGGTCTGGAGGAGAGTTGAGCTGGCGGAGGGAGAGCGGAGGTGTTTTGTGACTGGTCTGGAGGAGAGTTGAGCTGGCGGAGGGAGAGCGGTGGTGTTTTGTGACTGGTCTGGAGGAGAGTTGAGCTGGCGGAGGGAGAGCGGTGGTGTTTTGTGACTGGTCTGGAGGAGAGTTGAGCTCGAGAGGGAGAGCGATGGTGTTTTGTGACTGGTCTGGAGGAGAGTTGAGCGGGCGGAGGGAGAGCGAATGTGTTTTGTGACTGGTCTGGAGGAGAGTTGAGCTGGCGGAGGGAGAGCGGAGGTGTTTTGTGACTGGTCTGGAGGAGAGTTGAGCTCGAGAGGGAGAGTGGAGGTGTTTTGTGACTGGTCTGGAGGAGAGTTGAGCTCGAGAGGGAGAGTGGAGGTGTTTTGTGACTGGTCTGGAGGAGAGTTGAGCTGGCGGAGGGAGAGCGGTGGCTGGCGGAGGGAGAGCGGTGGCTGGCGGAGGGAGAGCGTAGGTGTTTTGTGACTGGTCTAGAGGAGAGTTGAGCTGGCGGAGGGAGATCGGAGGTGTTTTGTGACTGGTCTGGAGGAGAGTTGAGCTGGCGGAGGGAGAGCGGAGGTGTTTTGTGACTGGTCTGGAGGAGAGTTGAGCTGGCGGAGGGAGAGCGGTGGTGTTTTGTGACTGGTCTGGAGGAGAGTTGAGCTCGCAGAGGGAGAGTGGAGGTGTTTTGTGACTGGTCTAGAGGAGAGTTGAGCTGGTGAAGGGAGAGTGGAGGTGTTTTGTGACTGGTCTAGAGGAGAGTTGAGCTGGCGGAGGGAGAGCGGAGGTGTTTTGTGACTGGTCTAGAGGAGAGTTGAGCTGGCGGAGGGAGAGTGGAGGTGTTTTGTGACTGGTCTGGAGGAGAGTTGACCTGGCGGAGGGAGAGCGGTGGCTGGCGGAGGGAGAGCGGTGGTGTTTTGTGACTGGTCTAGAGGAGAGTTGAGCTGGCGGAGGGAGAGCGGTGGTGTTTTGTGACTGGTCTAGAGGAGAGTTGAGCTGGCGGAGGGAGAGCGGAGGTGTTTTGTGACTGGTCTGGAGGAGAGTTGAGCTGGCGGAGGGAGAGCGGTGGCTGGCGGAGGGAGAGCGGTGGCTGGCGGCGGGAGAGCGGTGGTGTTTTGTGACTGGTCTAGAGGAGAGTTGAGCTGGCGGAGGGAGAGAGGTGGTGTTTTGTGACTGGTCTAGAGGAGAGTTGAGCTGGCGGAGGGAGAGCGGTGGTGTTTTGTGACTGGTCTAGAGGAGAGTTGAGCTGGCGGAGGGAGAGCGGAGGTGTTTTGTGACTTGTCTAGAGGAGAGTTGAGCTGGCGGAGGGAGAGCGGAGGTGTTTTGTGACTTGTCTAGAGGAGAGTTGAGCTGGCGGAGGGAGAGCGGAGGTGTTTTGTGACTTGTCTAGAGGAGAGTTGAGCTGGCGGAGGGAGAGCGGTGGCTGTGTTTTGTGACTGGTCTAGAGGAGAGTTGATCTGGCGGAGGGAGAGCGGAGGTGTTTTGTGACTTGTCTAGAGGAGAGTTGAGCTGGCGGAGGGAGAGCGGAGGTGTTTTGTGACTTGTCTAGAGGAGAGTTGAGCTGGCGGAGGGAGAGCGGTGGCTGTGTTTTGTGACTGGTCTAGAGGAGAGTTGAGCTGGCGGAGGGAGAGCGGTGGCTGTGTTTGTGACTGGTCTAGAGGAGAGTTGATCTGGCGGAGGGAGAGTGGTGGCTGTGGTTGTGTTTCATCTTTACTGTAACCTGTGGCTGACAGGATGGACAGATCCACCGCTGAAGCTACAGTATAACGATAGGTCAACCCAAGAGGTGTGTGTGAGTGTGGGAGTGGGAGGGAGGGATCTGTGTATATGTGTGTGTGTGTCATGTATGTGCCAGACAGATACAGAACTAGATGTCGGCCTCTACCTTCAGTAATTTTACTCTCTTTTTCGCCTCCTCGTAGACTCCTTTTCGTCTCCATCTCTACAGAACCTCCATTTTCCCCTGTCTTCCTCCCTCTCTCCCTGCCCTCCCTCCTCCCTTTGAGGAATTGACTGATGACCACCGTCATTCCCCTTTAACCCTGGGCTAACACGGCAGTTATAAGCGGGAGGTCAAAGTGTCGCAGGCCACTAAATCTTCTCTCTGTTCTAGCAGTCAAAACAAGACAGAAGAATCCTGTTTGTTATGGTTGAGCTGTAACACATTTTGGCGGATGGAAAGACATTTCCTAACGTTTACCTGTCCAGGGTGTTATGTGATTGTGAAGCATGAAACAGCAATAACAATTTTTTTTTTTTGTGTCAGTTCAATTTAAATTCGATCAATCTGAGAGAAAGAAATAGGTGGCAGTTTCATAAAACCCGTTCCGTGCAAATTCTTTATTACCATAGACGAGCTGCTAAATGTCATTTTCTCCTCCAAACACTTAGACCGAAACACTTACCAATTGACACTGCGAAAGCCCTTCCAATTCAGAATTGCACCTCAGGCATTTTCATTTTCATTGGTCACCATTAGTCCAGAGCAGAAAATTCCCCACCGCTTTCCTCAGCACTCCCAGAAAACCTCTTACCCTGCCAGAACAGCCTTAAATCAATGCTTCCCACCATCTCGTCCTCCAACATTAAGATGCTGTGAGCGAATAATGGCTGTGGACTGACGTCTTTCCAGATAGATCCATTCCTTTGCAAAACAGTTTCTCCTCTCTTCATCCAAATCCATCTCTTTACCTTTAAACTGGATTCCCTCGTGCCAAACTCTGTAACGCCTCGTTATTGGACGACTCGGAGAAGCCAAACTTCATCAAACCCTCAGGAGACAGACTAGACTAGAGGAACGATGTGTTATGAACAGCTTCTGGCCCATGGTGAGTCAACAGAGGTTGTGAATGTGTATTTGTTGAAGTAGATGCTTTAGAGATGAAACCAGACATTTTCATGTGACGTTTGTTTAATATTCTAACACATATGTGACATTGAATGCAGCTGACTGTGAGAGAACTGTGAAAATACTCCCTCCTCAAAGTGCAGCTAAGTTGGCTTCATTAATAGTATGTGTTGTAAAGTGTAGCTACAGTCAGGTTTTAGTGTGTCTGTCTACATGTGTTTAGCTCACACTGGCTTGGACACAGTATGTGTGTGTCTCTGTGTGTCGTTGACATTGGCTTGGCAACCCGGCCCCTCTGTGCTTTTGTTCTCTAGTCAACAGAACCATTAGTGGTACTCTGAGTGAAAACATCCCGCTGTCAGTTCTGATTCAACATGAACTCTGAGTGATACCTGGCCATGGACCATCCATAGAGAATCCTACTCCTATTAGCTCTGTCCAACTCAGTTCAACTCAGCCACGCAGGCCAGTAATGACCATAACATGCCTGCTTAAGACCTCCAATAGCTGTCCTGCGGAGAGGCGATGCCTTTGTGTGGTCATTATGAAGGTCTCCTCGTTATGAAACTCCAATTGGCTTCCACATCAGAGGTTTTCAACCTGCGTCCAACGCTAGCCACAATTGCACATATTATATTAATCTATTTCTTCTGGAGAAAGATATTCCGTGGTTATGAAGGTATGGCTGTGGTTTTGGTTGAATGTTGGATCCATAGAAGGTATGAGAGGTTAGCCGTAGGCAGCACACACTCTCACCGCTAACCGTGGTTTAATGGATCTTGTGTTCCCACACTAATGTTAATGTTGTGTTGATGTTGTGTTAATGTTGTTTTCATGTGTGTTAATGTTGTGTTGGCTTAATGGTGTTATAATGTGTGTTTATGTTGTGTTGTGTTAATGTTGTGTTAATGTTGTGCTACTGTTATGTTCAAGTTGTGTTAATGTTGTCTTAATGTTGAGTTGGCTTAATGTTGTTTTAATGTGTGTTAATGTTGTGATGTGTTAATGTTGTGTTAATGTTATGTTAATGTTGTGCTACTGTTATGTTCAAGTTGTGTTAATGTTGTCTTAATGTTGATTTAATGTTGTCTTAATGTTGTGTTAAAGTTGTGTTAATGTTATGTTTGACAACTGGATGAGCTGGACTGGAGGTGTGTGTATGTATCGCCCTGGAGCATTCTTTCTATGTTATTTCAGGGTTTGTTCCAGACATTTGAAAACACAAAACAACATTGAGACGCTGAACAGATGTTGATGTAACATCATGATGACTGCTACCTTACTGTACCTGTTACCTTGTGGATGTTTGGTTCTCTAAAGCGTTTTCTTAGGATGGAGACAGATGAGGGGGCTTCTGAGTGTGATCGGACATGAGAGGCATAGAGCCCCAACCCTGGTGTGTCCCCACTGACCTCCTGAGAGGGCAAGGGGATGGACTTAATACATTACTGAATAAAGTTAATTCACTGAATTGGTGACCTCAACCCTGCCTGGAACCTCTCCAGAGTATGTTCCACTGTTAGTTCTTTCAGAGGTACAGTTCAACATTATGCTCATGTCTCATGTCATCTGATTTATAGTACATGTCTAGGGTATACAGTACATAGTGGGCATGGCTAGGGTATACAGTACATAGTGGGCATGGCTAGGGTATACAGTACATAGTGGGTTTAGGCTAGGGTATACAGTACATAGTGGGCATGGCTAGGGTATACAGTACATAGTGGGCATGGCTAGGGTATACAGTACATAGTGGGCATGGCTAGGGTATACAGTACATAGTGGGCATGGCTAGGGTATACAGTACATAGTGGGTTTAGGCTAGGGTATACAGTACATAGTGGGCATGGCTAGGGTATACAGTACATAGTGGGCATGGCTAGGGTATACAGTACATAGTGGGCATGGCTAGGGTATACAGTACATAGTGGGTTTAGGCTAGGGTATACAGTACATAGTGGGTTTAGGCTAGGGTATACAGTACATAGTGGGTTTAGGCTAGGGTATACAGTACATAGTGGGTTTAGGCTAGGGTATACAGTACATAGTGGGCATGGCTAGGGTATACAGTACATAGTGGGCATGGCTAGGGTATACGGTACATAGTGGGTTTAGGCTAGGGTATACAGTACATAGTGGGATTAGGCTAGGGTATACAGTACATAGTGGGTTTAGGCTAGAGTATACAGTACATAGTGGGCATGGCTAGTGTATACAGTACATAGTGGGTCTAGGCTAGTGTATACAGTACATAGTGGCCATGGCTAGTGTATACAGTACATAGTGGGTCTAGGCTAGTGTATACAGTACATAGTGGTCATGGCTAGGGTATACAGTACATAATGGGTTTAGGCTAGGGTATACAGTACATAGTGGGCATGGCTAGGGTATACAGTACATAGTGGGTTTAGGCTAGGGTATACAGTACATAGTGGGTTTAGGCTAGGGTATACATTACATAGTGGGTTTAGGCTAGGGTACACAGTACATAGTGGGTTTAGGCTAGGGTATACAGTACATAGTGGGCATGGCTAGGGTATACAGTACATAGTGGGCATGGCTAGGGTATACAGTACATAGTGGGCATGGCTAGGGTATACAGTACATAGTGGGTTTAGGCTAGGGTATACAGTACATAGTGGGATTAGGCTAGGGTATACAGTACATAGTGGGTTTAGGCTAGGGTATACAGTACATATTGGGCATGGCTACGGTATACAGTACATAGTGGGCATGGCTAGGGTATACAGTACATAGTTGGCATAGCTAGTGTATACAGTACATAGTGGGTCTAGGATATGGTATACAGTACATAGTGGGTCTAGGCTAGGGTATACAGTACATATTTGGCATGGCTAGGGTATACAGTACATAGTGGTCATGGCTAGGGTATACAGTACATAGTGGTCATGGCTAGGGTATACATTACATAGTGGGTCTAGGCTAGTGTATACAGTACATAGTGGGTCTAGGCTAGGGTATTCTGTACATATTGGGCATGGCTAGGGTATACAGTGCATAGTGGTCATGGCTAGGGTATACAGTACATAGTGGTCATGGCGAGGGTAAACATTACATAGTTGGTCTAGGCTAGTGTATACAGTACATAGTGGGCATGGCTAGTGTATACAGTACATAGTGGGTCTAGGCTAGGGTATTCAGTACATAGTGGGTCTAGGCTAGTGTATACAGTACATAGTGGGCATGGCTAGGGTATACAGTACATAGTGGGCATGGCTAGGGTATGCAGTACATAGTAGGTCTAGGCTAGTGTATACAGTACATAGTGGGTCTAGGCTAGGGTATATAGTATATAGTGGGTCTAGGCTAGGGTATACAGTACATAGTGGGCATGGCTAGGGTATACAGTACATAGTGGGCATGGCTAGGGTATGCAGTACATAGTGGGTCTAGGCTCTTGTATACAGTACATAGTGGGTCTAGGCTAGGGTATACAGTACATAGTGGGCATGGCTAGGGTATACAGTACATAGTGGGCATGGCTAGTGTATACAGTACATAGTGGGTCTAGGCTAGGGTGTACAGTAGATAGTGGGTTTAGGCTAGGGTATACAGTACATAGTGGGCATGGCTAGGGTATACAGTACATAGTGGGCATGGCTAGGGTATACAGTACGTACAGGGCATGGCTAGGGTATACAGTACATAGTGGGTCTAGGCTAGGGTATACAGTACATAGTGGGCATGGCTAGGGTATACAGTACATAGTGGGTCTAGGCTAGGGTATACAGTACATAGTGGGCATGGCTAGGGTATACAGTAGATTGTGGGTCTAGGCTAGGGTATACAGTACATAGTGGGCATGGCTAGGGTATACAGTAGATTGTGGGTCTAGGGTATACAGTATATAGTGAGGCTAGGGTATATATTACATAGTGGGTCTAGGGTATACAGTATGTTGTGGGTCTAGGCTAGGGTATACAGTACATAGTGGGCATGGCTAGGGTATACAGTACATAGTGGGTCTAGGCTAGGGTATACAGTAGATAGTGGGTCTAGGCTAGGGTATACAGTACATAGTGGGCCTAGGCTAGGCTATACAGTACATAGTGGGCATGGCTAGGGTATACAGTACATAGTGGGTCTAGGCTAGGGTATACAGTACATAGTGGTTCTAGGCTAGTGTATACAGTACATAGTGGGTCTAGGCTAGGGTATACAGTACATAGTGGGCATGGCTAGGCTATACAGTACATAGTGGGCATGGCTAGGGTATACAGTACATAGTGGACATGGCTAGGGTATACAGTACGTAGTGGGTCTAGGCTAGGGTATACAGTACATAGTGGGTCTAGGGTATACAGTATATAGTGAGGATAGGGTATACAGTATATAGTGGGTCTGGGGTATGCTGTATATAGTGGGTCTAGGGTATTGTATACCATTTATAGTGAGGCTAGTGTATATAGTATATAGTGGGGCTAGGGTATATATTACATAGTGGGTCTAAGGTATGCAGTATATAGTGGGTTTAGGCTAGTGTATACAGTATGTAGTGAGGCTAGGGTATACAGTATTTAGTGGGTTTAGGCTTGTGTATACAGTATGTAGTGAGGCTAGTGTATACAATATATAGTGAGGCTAGGGTATACAGTATATAGTGAGGCTAAGGTATACAGTATATAGTGAGGCTAGCGTATACAGTATATTGTGAGGCTAGTGTATACAATAAATCGTGAGGCTAGGGTATACAGTATATAGTGAAGCTAAAGTATACAGTATATAGTGAGGCTAGGGTATACAGTATATAGTGAGGCTAAGGTATACAGTATATAGTGAGGCTACGGTATACAGTATATAGTGAGGCTAGTGTATACAGTATATAGTGAGGCTAGGGTATACAGTATATAGTGAGGCTAAGGTATACATTATATAGTGAGGCTAGTGTATACAATATATAGTGAGGCTAGGGTATACAGTATATAGTGAGGCTAAGGTATACAGTATACAGGGAGGCTAGTGTATACAGTATATAGTGATGCTAGTGTATACAGTATATAGTGAGGCTAGGTTATACAGTCGAAAGCCAGGAAAACCTCTGTACAGTCTGTAGATACTATTGATGTACACTTCTTGCAGCCCCAAAGCCAAGGGAGGTTGTTTTCCTAAGTAGCCTGGTAAAGTAGCGTCTAGCGGGAACGAGTGAGAAGGTCGTTAGCTCAATCAAATTCTCGCCATGACGTCTGGCGTTGCAGACGGGTTTTTATGGCGTGGAAATGGAAAAGCTTGCCTTTAAGCGGTTTGTGTTTGGCTACGGTCAAGTAGTGTTGATGGAGGTCTATAGAACTGGAAACAGTTGGCTAGGGAAGTGTCGTCATGTTGGAAATACAGCCGCTTGATATTCTCCTGGCAGCATGCTAGTCGTCATTCATCATATGTTTTCCTACTGTGTTACTGCTATGGTTTAACTTTCCCTCCGTCTCTCTGCAACCACAAGGTCTTATTTTACCATTACCAAAGAACTGCCAGTAATACACTGATATTCAGAGGAATACATTACACGCTCCATGTCGTGTCGAAATGTCCAACATGATTGTACAGGCACTCTCCGTCACAATACCCAACATATTTGTTTACCATTCAAATCAAATAGAAGCCTGGTTAGCTCTATAACTCCATCTGAAGTACTGTTCGGCTTGACGTCCTTATTTGGCCTCTTAGAACCTGAAGTATTTATTTGCCCAGGCAGACTGCCACTACTACTGCAGTTTCTCTTGTGCGAAGGCTTCAGGAATCCCAAATGTGGTTCGATCGGCAAGATTATTTTTCATGGGAGCCAATGAGAAGATTTATCTCCCTGACGACATCTCCACCCATACTCACCATTTAGAAGTAGTGTGACGTTTCCCCTAGATGTTGCCTGGATACCCTTTCACATCGCTCTGTCCAACTGATGTTTCTTCTCCGCCATGAGCCTGGATTGGCCTCCCTCCCCGATGATTTCTAGAATGTAAATACATTCTGAATGTTCTGATTGGTTTGAGAAACCGATGGGTTGGGCCTGAGCCGGCCTACATGACGACGTTAACAACTTTGATTGGTTAGATTTGATAGAGACAATCCAATCACAGAGGAATTTGTTTTGTACAACTCCCCTCATTTGGAAGTCACACAAACAACTTCTAGGATGGCAGTTTCTGATTGAATGTATGAAGCGATCGATAGAGCAGCGGAATTCAATTCAGGTTCAGTCGTCAGGCAACCCTAGATGCTGATCTGAGGTCAGTTTTCTGTTTCTCTCCCTAAGGCTTCTGGTTAGGGTTTGTGAGAATGTATACTGATCCTAGATCAGTGCCTAACTACAACGTCTAACAGTATCTGTCATCGTCATAGTTGTTCTGTCTGTGTGGTATTTAGTGGCTATTAATAATTCTTAAGTATAGAAGCAGCCAAGTATGCTGTCTCTTAGCACTGTGATGTACGGAGCTGAATCTCTCTTAACACTGTGTTGTATGGAGCTGAATCTCTCTTAGCACTGTGTTGTATGGAGCTGAATCTCTCTTAGTACTGTGTTGTATGGAGCTGAATCTCTCTTAGTACTGTGTTGTATGGAGCTGAATCTCTCTTAGTACTGTGTTGTACGGAGCTGAATCTCTCTTAGCACTGTGTTGTATGGAGCTGAATCTCTCTTAGCACTGTGTTGTGTGGAGCTGAATCTTTCTTAGCACTGTGATGTACGGAGCTGAATCTCTCTTAGCACTGTGTTGTACGGAGCTAAATCTCTCTTAGCACTGTGTTGTACGGAGCTGAATCTCTCTTAGCACTGTGTTGTATGGAGCTGAATCTCTCTTAACACTGTGTTGTATGGAGCTGAATCTCTCTTAACACTGTGTTGTATGGAGCTAAATCTCTCTTAACACTGTGTTGTATGGAGCTGAATCTCTCTTAGCACTGTGTTGTATGGAGCTGAGTCTCAGCACTGTGTTGTACGGAGCTGAATCTCTCTTAGCACTGTGTTGTATTGAGCTGAATCTCTCTTTGCACTGTGTTGTACGGAGCTGAATCTCTCTTAGCACTGTGTTGTATGGAGCTGAGTCTCAGCACTGTGTTGTACGGAGCTGAATCTCTCTTAGCACTGTGTTGTATTGAGCTGAATCTCTCTTTGCACTGTGTTGTACGGAGCTGAATCTCTCTTAGCACTGTGTTGTACGGAGCTGAATCCCTCTTAGCACTGTGTTGTATGGAGCTGAATCTCTCTTAACACTGTGTTGTATGGAGCTGAGTCTCAGCACTGTGTTGTATGAAGCTGAATCTCTCTTAGCACTGTGTTGTATGGAGCTGAATCTCTCTTAGCACTGTGTTGTATGGAGCTGAATCCCTCTTAGCACTGTGTTGTATGGAGCTAAATCTCTCTTAGCACTGTGTTGTATGGAGCTGAATCTCTCTTAGCACTGTGTAGTACGGAGCTGAATCTCTCTTAGCACTGTGTTGTATGGAGCTGAATCTCTCTTAGCACTGTGTAGTACGGAGCTGAATCTCTCTTAGCACT
Source organism: Oncorhynchus mykiss (assembly GCF_013265735.2). Taxonomy (NCBI): domain Eukaryota; kingdom Metazoa; phylum Chordata; class Actinopteri; order Salmoniformes; family Salmonidae; genus Oncorhynchus; species Oncorhynchus mykiss. The sequence continues at coordinate 15,056,092 of NC_048582.1, forward strand.
GTGTTGTATGGAGCTGAATCTCTCTTAGCACTGTGTTGTATGGAGCTGAATCTCTCTTAGCACTGTGCTGTATGGAGCTGAATCTCTCTTAGCACTGTGTTGTATGGAGCTGAATCTCTCTTAGCACTGTGTTGTATGGAGCTGAATCTCTCTTAGCACTGTGTTGTATGGAGCTGAATCTCTCTTAGCACTGTGTTGTATGGAGCTGAATCTCTCTTAGCACTGTGTTGTATGGAGCTGAATCTCTCTTAGCACTGTGCTGTATGGAGCTGAATCTCTCTTAGCACTGTGCTGTATGGAGCTGAATCTCTCTTAGCACTGTGTTGTATGGAGCTGAATCTCTCTTAGCACTGTGCTGTATGGAGCTGAATCTTTCTTAGCACTGTGTTGTATGGAGCTGAATCTCTCTTAGCACTGTGTTGTATGGAGCTGGATCTCTCTTAGCACTGTGCTGTATGGAGCTGAATCTCTCTTAACACTGTGCTGTATGGAGCTGAATCTCTCTTAGCACTGTGTTGTATGGAGCTGAATATCTCTTAACACTGTGTTGTATGGAGCTGAATCTCTCTTAGCACTGTGTTGTATGGAGCTCAATCTCTCTTAGCACTGTGCTGTATGGAGCTGAATCTCTCTTAGCACTGTGCTGTATGGAGCTGAATCTCTCTTAGCACTGTGTTGTATGGAGCTGAATCTCTCTTAGCACTGTGTTGTATGGAGCTGGATCTCTCTTAGCACTGTGCTGTATGGAGCTGAATCTCTCTTAACACTGTGCTGTATGGAGCTGAATCTCTCTTAGCACTGTGTTGTATGGAGCTGAATATCTCTTAACACTGTGTTGTATGGAGCTGAATCTCTCTTAGCACTGTGTTGTATGGAGCTGAATCTCTCTTAGCACTGTGCTGTATGGAGCTGAAAGCTAAATGTTTTCTTGGCGTCCAGTACGCTGGAAGGCTGCTTGTTCCAACCTGTTGTAAGCCCACGCGTCTGGGTGGTGGGAATTTATACATTCCTTAACTTTTTTTCATAGCAATCAGAATCCTCAAGCTTGGTTTTGCACAGGGAAAATGGATTTGAGTCAGGCAGTATACTGCCAGCTTGTCTACCCTATATTATACACCCAGATAGTTGGAGTTGTGTTCTTTGGGAGAGGAAGCCACTTGTGATTCAGCCAGATCTCTGCTAGGAGTGTGGATATACTGTGCTGTGGAAAGACTCCCCACGAGCAATGCTTTGCTCCACTAAACCCCAGATGAGACACTTTTTCTGGGGTGGGATTGAGAGAAATGCAGGCTGGTTGGCTAGCTGTCTGGGGGTCTGGTTCTGCCTCAGTTCCTTCTAAGACCTCCTCGTGACTGGACAGATGAACCCCTCGCTAGACTCTCTCACCCTCTCCTCTACAATAGAGAACTTGTGGTACTTGTGTACAAGGCATGGCATATTTGTTATGGTCAACTCAGACACACCTCTCTCCCTTCCCCTCTCCTTTGCTGCTTCTGGCTCCCATGCCAGGGGTCCGGGTCCGTTCTTCCCTTGGCCCAACGCCATGTATTGGTTCCCCCACTCCCCCTCTCTCCCTCTCCTTCTCCCTCTCCCTCTCCTTCTACCTCTCCCTCTCCCTCTCTCTCTCTCTCTCTCTCTCTCTCTCTCTCTCTCTCTCTCTCTCTCTCTCTCTCTCTCTCTCTCTCTCCCTCCCTCACCAGCACAGAGCCAGAGTGACTCAACAAAACAATGTTATTTTACAGGCTTTGGACCTTAAAACAGAGAGAGAAAAACCACTAAGATGGCTGTAAAACAGACACGTCTGGCATGGCTTTGAAAAGTGTGCAGGCGGGTATCTGGGAGGCTGCAATACTTTTGTCTTCCTTCCAGTCTGAGTGGGTCCTAAGCCCGGTATATCCACATTAGTCCAGTCTGAGTGGGTCCTAAGCCCGGTATATCCACATTAGTCCAGTCTGAGTGGGTCCTAAACCCGGTATATCCACATTAGTCCAGTCTGAGTGGGTCCTAAGCCCAGTAGATCCATATTAGTCCAGTCTGGGACTCTGATTCCACCTGCCATATATGGATGTATCTGCTTGGGTATTGTTCACTAGGTTCCATAGCGATGTCGTAAGAATGCGCTATGAGGCTAAATTGAGGAGATGACGCAGATTAGCTTTGAGTTGGTGTGACTGTTTTTTTGGTTTTATCTGTTTGTCTCTCGAGCTGTCAGGCTGTTTTTGTCTGTCTGTCTGTCTGTCTGTTTTTACCACCATATCTGTATGTATGCATGTCTGTCTGTAAAGTATGTCTGTCTCTTTATCTATTTTGGTCCCTTCTTCTCTCTCTTCATCTCTCAGTCTGTCTTTTTAATATGCCTGACCGTCTCTGATAAAACCTACGCCTGTGCACTTTCCGAGGCCTGACCTTTTAGAGAAGACGCCACATCTCCTTCACCGGGATGGCTGAAGGCCTGAGTACCACAGTGTTGAGCCACATCTCCTTCACCGGGATGGCTGAAAGCCTGGGTACCACAGTGCTGAGCCACATCTCCTTCACCGGGATGGCTGAAAGCCTGGGTACCACAGTGCTGAGCCACATCTCCTTCACTGGGATGGCTGAAGGCCTGAGTACCACAGTACTGAGCCACATCTCCTTCACCGGGATGGCTGAAAGCCTGGGTACCACAGTGCTGAGCCACATCTCCTTCACCGGGATGGCTGAAAGCCTGGGTACCACAGTGCTGAGCCACATCTCCTTCAGTGGGATGGCTGAGTGGTGCTGAGAACTGTTTGCTGTCAGCTGTGAATAAAGGAAGAAGGCTCCCCCGACTGATAGGCCGGGGGCCACAGGGGCCCCTACAGTGATATATCTGTGTCAGTCTCAGCTCCAGTTAGTAGGTATAGAGGGTTTAAACAGCACACATTAACTGACTCTGTGAGGGGGCCCCTGGGTGCCCGACCGTAGTTTCATACATTTTAGAGACACAGGCACACACACACACACACCACACACACATTAACGCACACACTCATATTAACGCACACACACACAAACTCTTCTGAGTTTCTCTGTCTGTCTCTCATGTACGCCTCCCCATCTAGGCCCATAGTAGTTACAGTGTAATATGTGGATTCACTGGGCTCTGCTAGGATAGATCAATCTGGACTTAGTCAAACAAATGTCAGCCCACCGGAGTTTGTTATGCACTCTCCCTGTTGCTATAGCAACCAAGAAATCCTCCAAAAGTCACCCGTTTCTGTGAGTTTTTCCTAGGGGTGCTGATGATCTTCTGTAACCGTTTAGGCAATAACATCCAGACAGCATACCTATATATACGTTGAGGGAACGTCAGCTTATCATCAGAACAATGATTCTATTGCCAATCATTAACACGGCATCCTTTGGTGACAGTTTCATGATGACGGAAGTAATGATGAGAAAAAACTAACGCCTTGTCACTTAAACGTGATTCGTACAGTATGTTCTAACGTCAGTCATCGTTCCTCGAAATCATGTGATCTAGCCTCCCTCTGTCTCCTCAGATCATTATTATACACAGCAGATGGTTGGTCTGGGTGTGCACCAACATTTGTTCTGTGAAAGTTTCCAGGACATTCGTTTGGTTGCAGCAATTTTTCTCATAACACAAAAACTGTCCAGTTGTGTTGATGATTTGTAGAAAACATTTGCCTGATGTTGCAAGAACGTTCCCAGAACATTGTTCTCACATTTTTGGCAACAGTGTGTTCTAAATACATTACTGGTACATGTTGTTACATTACCTGGAAACCTAATGACAACGTTTGGGGAACGTTCTGTGGTGGTTGTTACAGATGTTGGGCACAACATTTTTGTGAATGTTAGAACATTTCCAGGAAATTTAATTGAAACTTTTTTTTTTGTGTGTTTTTGGGATGTTATTATCCTAATGTTAGATAATACCCTAACTTAAACTTAATGGGAATCTTAGCTAATGTTCTGGGAATATTTCCGGTTTGCTAGGTTGACTGTGTGCTTCTTCTCCCACTGCTCTGTCTCCCAGTGTGTTGATAGGCTAGATTAGCCATATAGCTCCACAGGGTTTAACACACAGACCCTGTAGAGTTAGACAGGGTTTAACACACAGAGCCTGTAGAGTTAGACAGAGCTTAACAAACAGAGCTTGTAGAGTTAGACAGAGCTTAACAAACAGAGCTTGTAGAGTTAGACAGAGCTTAACAAACAGAGCTTTTAGAGTTAGACAGAGCTTAACAAACAGAGCTTGTAGAGTTAGACAGGGCTTAACAAACAGAGCTTGTAGAGTTAGACAGAGCTTAACACACAGAGCTTGTAGAGTTAGACAGAGCTTAACAAACAGAGCTTGTAGAGTTAGACAGAGCTTAACAAACAGAGCTTAACAAACAGAACTTGTAAAGTTAGACAGGGCTTAACAAACAGAGCTTGTAGAGTTAGACAGGGCTTAACAAACAGAGCTTGTAGAGTTAGACAGAGCTTAACACACAGAGCTTGTAGAGTTAGACAGAGCTTAACAAACAGAGCTTGTAGAGTTAGACAGAGCTTAACAAACAGAGCTTGTAGAGTTAGACAGGGCTTAACAAACAGAGCTTGTAGAGTTAGACAGGGCTTAACAAACAGAGCTTGTAGAGTTAGACAGGGCTTAACAAACAGAGCTTGTAGAGTTAGACAGGGCTTAACAAACAGAGCTTGTAGAGTTAGACAGAGCTTAACACACAGAGCTTGTAGAGTTAGACAGAGCTTAACACACAGAGCTTGTAGAGTTAGACAGAGCTTAACACACAGAGCTTGTAGAGTTAGACAGAGCTTAACACACAGAGCTTGTAGAGTTAGACAGAGCTTAACACACAGAGCTTGTAGAGTTAGACAGATCTTAACACACAGAGCACGTTGGATGGGTTCCAGCGTCCCACGTTTTTCTCTTGTATTCTTCTCTCGTTTTCTCTCGTATTCCCTTTCTCCGTTTCTCCCTGTCACTCACTCTCACCTTGCTTCTCTCTCTCGTTCATGCGTGTGTGTATGTAGTTAGGGTTAGTCAGTAAAGGTCAGCACAGGTAAATGATGGGCTTGGCTATGATTTAAGGGGAAAATTCACTCAAAAATGATATTTTGGTATTTTTTTCATTAGTCCACTGTTGATACAGTCCCAAAATGTTTTGCATGTCAGCAGTCAAGTTGTCAAGATATTGGACTGAATATAAAAGACATCATCATGATGACGTGGCTGCTCAACAGTGGACCAATGAAATAAAATACAAAAAGATCCGTTTTTGATTTTCACTTTAACCATACAGCCATAATCAGTAGTGAGGTGTAACGTAACAACACAACACAGACTGGAGCTTGTAATTAGTCTGTCAATTAGAGATCAGTCTTTCAATAGCAAACTGATTACCAGGGCTTCCTTCCTCTGTGTGTCTGCTGTTCACTGATACTGTCATCTCACTGCTCACAAACATCCGCTGACAGTCACACAAACACACACGTATAAGCACACACACGTAAGCAAGCATACACACACACGCACAAGCACACACACACACGCATAAGCAAGCAAGCATGCACACACACATGAATAAACACGCACACACACACGTAAGCAAGCAAGCATGCACACAGACGCACGCGCACACACAATCACAGCCCATCATTGCTGTTCGCCTGGAAAACATCCTGTTGACATGACTGAAAAAGAACATTCTAGATTTAGGGAAGAAACAGGGAAACAGAAAGGGAAAGCTTTTTGTCTGGACCATGCCTGTGATATCGAACTAACTCAGTAGTGATTCTATGAACATACATAACTGAGTTGTGTGACAGCAGGACCTGCAGTGTTACCTGAGAGCAGTGCGATTGTCACGCCCTGACCTTAGAGATCCTTATTATTCTCTATGTTTGGTTAGGTCAGGGTGGGAAAGTCTATGTTTTCTATTTCTTTGTTTTTGGCCGAGTGTGGTTCCCAATCAGAGGCAGCTGTTTATCGTTGTCTCTGATCGGGGATCATATATAAGTTGTCATTTTCCTTTTGGGTTTTGTGGGGTGTTGTTTTCTGTTTAGTGTCTGTTACCTGACAGAACTGTGCGCTTTCCTTTTCGCCTTTTGTTATTTTGTTTGAGTGTTTTTTGATAATAAAAATCATGAACACTTTCCACGCTGCGCTTTGGTCCACTCCTTTCGACGAGAGCCGCTACAGCGATATGCAGTCTCTATCATGAAGACAATCGCTAATTCAATATTGATTACGCTGACTCACTATTAAATCAAATTGTATTTTTCACATGCGCCGAATACCTTACAGTGAAATGCTTACTTACGAGCCCTTAACCAACAATGCCGTTTTAAGAAAAATAAGTGTTATAGAAAGTATTTACTAAAATAAACTGAAGTAAACAATGCAAAAATAGATCCTAACTGAGTTACGTGACATCACAATCTATTTGAGGACACACCGATAATAACGACATGATCAATCTCTCTTGAATAATCCATGTTCTTCCCCTGATCGCCCCCCTGATCTCTGTTTTACACTTCATTTCCCCTTTCAAAAAAATGTATCAACCTCTAAAAACATTCATTATAATCCAGATAATAATTCACATGTCCTGTTGCTGCAGGATTATTTTCCTGCTGTTGCAAACTGGCTCAAATGAAGATCCTACATCTATACTTTTGTTTCTGTTGTTGACAATAACTAAGTGCATCTACTGAATGTGACCTTTTTCTGATGTCAGGGTGTTATTCATGTAGTCTATTTGTCAGAAGCACAGTAGCTCGTTGCTTAACCCTGCGCCAGTAAAACTTCAATAAAATATGATTTACTGTTCTGTTTCTTCCCCTCCTTCATTCCCTCCCTCCCTCCCTCCCTCTCTTTGTCTGTTCTGTTTCTTCCCCTCCTTCATTCCCTCCTTCCCTCCCTCCCTCTCTTTGTCTGTTCTGTTTATTCTCCTGCGTGTGATGGTGTGTGATGGTGTGTGATGTGTTTTGGTTCTGCAGTGAAGACCACTAATCCTATTATTCCAGCTGGAGCTTCATTAGGACCTGAGGCAGATACACTGACTTTGAAACCAATGTCTCTCTCTCTCTCTCAGCTGTACTCACTGACATTATAACCCCTGACTGCACTGTGTGTGTGTGTGTGTGTGTGTGTGTGTGTGTGTGTGTGTGTGTGTGTGTGTGTGTGTGTGCGTGTGTGTGTGTGCGTGCGTGCGTGCGTGCGTGCGTGTGGAGGATGGGGGGATACAGTATGGATTAGTGCATGTGTCTCATACAGTGATGGAGTCATTGAGCAATTTAACTAGTCTATGAACCAAGGATTTTCCTAACAGTATTATAATGCCTGTACTCAATTACACACATACCATTATGTAGTCAGTACTCGATTACACACATACCATTATGTAGTCAGTACTCAATTACACACATACCATTATATAGTCAGTACTCAATTACACACATACCATTATATAGTCAGTACTAATTTATGCACATACCATTATGTAGTCAGTACTCAATTA
>NC_048582.1:15068602-15071102 GCF_013265735.2 Oncorhynchus mykiss
GTTATTTAGGATGACTGATCAATCTGTGGATGGATGGACCCTGTGTTATTTAGGATGACTGATCAATCTGTGGATGGATGGAGCCTGTGTTATTTAGGATGACTGATCAATCTGTGGATGGATGGACCCTGTGTTATTTAGGATGACTGATCAATCTGTGGATGGATGGACCCTGTGTTATTTAGGATGACTGATCAATCTGTGGATGGATGGACCCTGTGTTATTTAGGATGACTGATCAATCTGTGGATGGATGGACCCTGTGTTATTTAGGATGACTGATCAATCTGTGGATGGATGGACCCTGTGTTATTTAGGATGACTGATCAATCTGTGGATGGATGGAGCCTGTGTTATTTAGGATGACTGATCAATCTGTGGATGGATGGACCCTGTGTTATTTAGGATGACTGATCAATCTGTGGATGGATGGACCCTGTGTTATTTAGGATGACTGATCAATCTGTGGATGGATGGAGCCTGTGTTATTTAGGATGACTGATCAATCTGTGGATGGATGGACCCTGTGTTATTTAGGATGACTGATCAATCTGTGGATGGATGGAGCCTGTGTTATTTAGGATGACTGATCAATCTGTGGATGGATGGACCCTGTGTTATTTAGGATGACTGATCAATCTGTGGATGGATGGACCCTGTGTTATTTAGGATGACTGATCAATCTGTGGATGGATGGACCCTGTGTTATTTAGGATGACTGATCAATCTGTGGATGGATGGAGCCTGTGTTATTTAGGATGACTGATCAATCTGTGGATGGATGGACCCTGTGTTATTTAGGATGACTGATCAATCTGTGGATGGATGGACCCTGTGTTATTTAGGATGACTGATCAATCTGTGGATGGATGGAGCCTGTGTTATTTAGGATGACTGATCAATCTGTGGATGGATGGACCCTGTGTTATTTAGGATGACTGATCAATCTGTGGATGGATGGACCATGTGTTATTTAGGATGACTGATCAATCTGTGGATGGATGGACCCTGTGTTATTTAGGATGACTGATCAATCTGTGGATGGATGGAGCCTGTGTTATTTAGGATGACTGATCAATCTGTGGATGGATGGAGCCTGTGTTATTTAGGATGACTGATCAATCTGTGGATGGATGGACCCTGTGTTATTTAGGATGACTGATCAATCTGTGGATGGATGGACCCTGTGTTATTTAGGATGACTGATCAATCTGTGGATGGATGGACCCTGTGTTATTTAGGATGACTGATCAATCTGTGGATGGATGGAGCCTGTGTTATTTAGGATGCAGTTGACTTAAATGCACTTGTAGCATCTTTACATACAAACTGTACACATACCTATATTTAGGGGAGAATGGTGTAAGTTGAGACATTTTTGAATTTTCAGCATCACTCCATCAAGAGAAATATAGGTTTCTTTCTAACAAAGATATCTACATATATTTCAGGATGTTGTGTATCCCTGGGAATAATCAGAATTCATGTAAACGTTACAGTTTTGAAAACATGTGTTGTCTCTTGGCACAACCTACCCCGGGTTTGGGGTAAGTTGAGCTGTGGGACTGCTTACAAATATCTGTACTGAGTTAAATATTACCACAACAATTTTAAAACCATGTCTATCTTTATTTTCCAAACACAATCACTTTGTCTTTTAATAATCTTAAGGATATTTTAACACAGGCTTAACACTGAAAAACGTTCTACTTTTTATGAAACAATATTAACATAGGCCAGGCCCTGTTGTTACAGTAGCTCATCCCAGTGATAATGTCTTTGAGTTATGCCAGGGAAGAAAACACTTCAATTTGCTCGACTTGCCATTGGCTCAACCATTAGCTCAACTTACCGCGAGGCAAACATGTTGACTATATTAACCCACACAGCTACGAGGATGCACTTTCATGTTAGGTTTAGGACCTCATATTGAAGTTTATAGAGACCCCAACTGATGTATATCTTCAAAATATCTACTTTGCTTTAAATACAAATATCATTAAACCTTTAACACAATAAATTAATTTGACTTGGTGAAAATCATTTTTGGGGACTTGACTTGCTTACCACTTTTTTCATGTGGTTTCTTCTTATACAGACTCCATGAAATGATGTCCTCTTCCTAAATATTTGGTCAAATGATATGTGGCTCAACTTACCGCTTTGGCTCAACTTACCCCACTCTCCCCTACTGTACACACAGTACATACTTTATACCCATGTATGGTAGGTGGAGGGAAGCTTCACAGCTTGAGGTTTTTTAGAATCACAAATCCAACAGGCAAAGAGACAGAGAGAGGAGGAGGGGGAGAGATAAAATAAGAGAAGAGGGAGTGAGAGAGTTTGAGTCTGTGTGTGAGCGAAAGAGAGAGAGTGTGAGTGTGTGTGTGAGAGAGCGAGAGAGAGAGGGGGGGGGGGACAGAGAGTAGGTTGGATGTTCTGGTTTATAAGGGTTAGACAATGAGACAGAAAGCTGGTGACAGTGGACTAAAAACAGGAG
>NC_048582.1:15076102-15086102 GCF_013265735.2 Oncorhynchus mykiss
TCACTATTCCTCATCTACTGCAGTATACAGCCACGTTTACACCTATTTCTCTGACCTCACGTTTCGGTTCATTGATGCCCATAGCGCTCAACACACACTGAAATCCATGGACACAGGCCTATCAAAACCCCATCAGGATGTATTCTATCCTGTTGTCAGATCACTGTGACAACCATGCCTGTTTCTCCAGCTACGTTTCCCATCTAACAGCCAGCTGGGAGTCGGGATTTGGGGAGCTGATCAGAATGATTGCGCAATACTCGCTTGGATCATTCCAGAACACTTTCTTCTGAACTGAAAAACTAGGACTGAAGATGTTTATGAAAACATGTGTGTTATCATGTGACGCCACTTTCCAATTACCATAGACATAAATCACATCGGTTTGTCAGTACTGAAGACTCATACATCAAAGATATGCTAGATAATAGATACCACACACAAGAGCCACCAAGGAAGAGCTTCATAGACTAGTGCTGATGTACAAACCCTGTAAGATATCACGGGCCATATTCATACAGAGTAGCAGCGGTGATCTATGATCAGTTTGACCTTTTAGATCATAAGGAGCAAGGTTATATGGACAGGGAGAAGCTGATCCTAGATCAGCACTCAGCACTCAGTACTGGAGAAGGACTATGTGGTGGCCCTGGTGTACATCACCTCTCTAACTATCTATCCCCTCCTCCCTTCTCCTCTCCCCTCATCTCCTCACTCTTCTCATCTCCTCCTCTCTCCTCTCTCCTCTCTTCTCTCTCCTCTCTCCTCTCCCCAGGAGTATCAGTCTGCTGCAGGCCATGGATGAGAACTATGAGGTGGACCTGGTGTACATCACCGAGAGGATCATCTCTGTCTCCTTCCCCAGCGGAGCGGAGGAGCGCAGCTACACCTCCAACATCAAGGAGGTGGCCTCCATGCTGGCCTCCAAACACGGGGAACACTATCTGGTGAGACCCCTGTCCTGCCACTGCTCTACCTCACTACCGGGCCTGTCTGTTGGTGTGGTGGCTTTTCATGCACCCTGTCACGTCCTGTTGCTGATGTACAACTGTTTCCTGAAATCGTTCTCATGCTTATTGGTGTGGATTTTGTGATTTCAGCTCCTCAACCTAAGCGAGCGGAGGAATGACATCACCAAGCTTAACCACAAGGTATACACACACAAATACGCACGCGCACACACACACACACACACATACACACACACACACACACACACTCACACACACACACACACACACACACACACACACACACACACACACACACACACACACACACACACACACACACACACACACACACACACACACACACACACACAACTCTCCTAAATGCAATGGTAGCGGTGGAAGTGTTGATATGTGATAGTGGTCTGTGTGGCCCCCTGTAGGTGCTGGAGTTTGGCTGGCCAGACCATTATGCTCCTGCCCTGGATAAGATCTGCAGCATGTGCAAGGCCATGGACACCTGGCTCAACGCTGACCAACACAATGTAGTGGTGCTTCACAACAAGGTAGGTGGTCGGACACATCACTCCAGGGAAGGGAGGAGGGATACATAGTCAAAGTATTGGAACAGGGTCCCGTGGTCTTACAGATCTCTGATCACTCCAGGGAAGGAAGGAGGGATACATAGTCAAAGTATTGGAACAGGGTCCCGTGGTCTTACAGATCTCTGATCACTCCAGGGAAGGAAGGAGGGATACATAGTCAAAGTATTGGAACAGGGTCCCGTGGTCTTACAGATCTCTGATCACTCCAGGGAAGGAAGGAGGGATACATAGTCAAAGTATTGGAACAGGGTCCCGTGGTCTTACAGATCTCTGATCACTCCAGGGAAGGGAGGAAGGAAGGATACATAGTCAGGGTATTGGAACCCTACAGATCTCTAGTCAGGGTATTGGAACCCTACAGATCTCTGATCACTCCAGGGAAGGGAGGAAGGAAGGATACATAGTCAGGGTATTGGAACAGGGTCCTGTGGTCTTACAGATCTCTGATCACTCCAGGGAAGGGAGGAAGGAAGGATACATAGTCAGGGTATTGGAACAGGGTCCAGTGGTCTTACAGATCTCTGATCACTCCAGGGAAGGGAGGAAGGAAGGATACATAGTCAAAGTATTGGAACAGGGTCCCGTGGTCTTACAGATCTCTGATCCCTCCAGGGAAGGGAGGAAGGAAGGATACATAGTCAGGGTATTGGAACAGGGTCCCGTGGTCTTACAGATCTCTGATCACTCCAGGGAAGGGAGGAAGGAAGGGTTTCTTCCCGGGAGTGTTACAGTATGCCGTGGTCCACTGTGTTAAGGACAGTAGAGGGTCCTCCATCCTCATTGGTAAGGAGGTAAAACACCAAACTGTTTCCCTGTACCTCATTGGACAAAGTGGGATAATCAAGCTGTCTTGTAGTTGGAAGACAAGTCCTCCACATTCTAGTATTGCTGGTAAAACACTTAAATGGTTCTTAACTGCAGACTGTTAGACTGAAGCTGTATATCACAAAGAAATCCAGTGAACATGAGAGTCATTTGATTCTAATAGAGGCTGTTGCTGCTGCTGCCTGTGTTTTGGCAGCACATCCTCCTCCTCCAACCTCTCAGGCCCAATGATTCATCATACAACTTGTCATGAATGATCCAATGTCAACAACAGTAACTCACCAAAAAACGACTAAGTCTCTATCAATCAGTGTTAAAGACTTTGAGTCAATGTAGCTGAATAGTGAGTAGTAACTTGATAAGTCTGTGGGGGGAACATTTTATTCAATATGTACAACAAGTGGTAGCAAACAGAGCATCCCCATGGTTACCAACACTTATTTTCCCCCTCGTCCTGAAATTGAAGCTTTTGGTCAAGATGGAAGAACTGCTTCCATTCAGAAACGCCTAATTTGATTAAATGCTATTTGTTATCGCCCCAGTCAGAAATGTTCCACTTGCTGTTTCAGAGTTGAGGGTCAAAGGTTTCTCCGGTAGTGTTGCATTTCTATCTTCAGTTGAATTTGACCACAAACAATGTCATTGTGATAAATGGAACAAGGCAGTTTGATCACATTCCATCTGTGACAGTTTGGCTTGAAAATAGCCTGGTCACTCAAATCTAACTCACTGTACAGCATTTACATGACTACACTGCAGGTACAAACATTATTCAGCCTTCAAGTGTGTAACTAAAAATAGCCTTGTATTCTTTCTCAAAAAGTATATCTCCCTCTCTCCCCCCTATTCACCCCCTCTCCCCCTCTCTCCCCCTACCCCTCTCTCTCCCTCTCCCCCCTCTCTCTCCCTCTCCCCCCTCTCTCCCTCTCCCCTGTCCCTCCCTCTCTCTCCCTCTCCCCCCTCTCTCCCCCTACCCCTCTCTCTCCCTCTCCCCCCTCTCTCTCCCTCACCCCCCTCTCTCCCTCTCCCCTCTCCCTCCCTCTCTCTCCCTCTCCCCCCTCTCTCCCCTCCCCCATATCTCCCTCTCTCTCCCCCTACCCCTCTCTCTTTCTGCAGGGGAACCGTGGGAGGACAGGAGTGGTGGTGGCTGCCTACATGCATTACAGCAACATATCAGCCAGGTACCAGAGACTTCTGACTGCAGACAAACTGACCTCATGTACCCTGTTTGTTATTAGTCAACATATCAGCCAGGTACCAGAGACTTCTGACCTCAGACAAACTGACCTCATGTACCCTGTTTGTTATTAGTCAACATATCAGCCAGGTACCAGAGACTTCTGACTGCAGACAAACTGACCTCATGTACCCTGTTTGTTATTAGTCAACATATCAGCCAGGTACCAGAGACTTCTGACCTCAGACAAACTGACCTCATGTACCCTGTTTGTTATTAGTCAACATATCAGCCAGGTACCAGAGACTTCTGACTGCAGACAAACTGACCTCATGTACCCTGTTTGTTATTAGTCAACATATCAGCCAGGTACCAGAGACTTCTGACTGCAGACAAACTGACCTCATGTACCCTGTTTGTTATTAGTCAACATATCAGCCAGGTACCAGAGACTTCTGACTGCAGACAAACTGACCTCATGTACCCTGTTTGTTATTAGTCAACATATCAGCCAGGTACCAGAGACTTCTGACCGCAGACAAACTGACCTCATGTACCCTGATTGTTATTAGTCAACATATCAGCCAGGTACCAGAGACTTCTGACTGCAGACAAACTGACCTCATGTACCCTGTTTGTTATTAGTCAACATATCAGCCAGGTACCAGAGACTTCTGACTGCAGACAAACTGACCTCATGTACCCTGTTTGTTATTAGTCAACATATCAGCCAGGTACCAGAGACTTCTGACCGCAGACAAACTGACCTCATGTACCCTGATTGTTATTAGTCAACATATCAGCCAGGTACCAGAGACTTCTGACTGCAGACAAACTGACCTCATGTACCCTGTTTGTTATTAGTCAACATATCAGCCAGGTACCAGAGACTTCTGACCTCAGACAAACTGACCTCATGTACCCTGTTTGTTATTAGTCAACATATCAGCCAGGTACCAGAGACTTCTGACTGCAGACAAACTGACCTCATGTACCCTGTTTGTTATTAGTCAACATATCAGCCAGGTACCAGAGACTTCTGACCGCAGACAAACTGACCTCATGTACCCTGATTGTTATTAGTCAACATATCAGCCAGGTACCAGAGACTTCTGACTGCAGACAAACTGACCTCATGTACCCTGTTTGTTATTAGTCAACATATCAGCCAGGTACCAGAGACTTCTGACCTCAGACAAACTGACCTCATGTACCCTGTTTGTTATTAGTCAACATATCAGCCAGGTACCAGAGACTTCTGACCTCAGACAAACTGACCTCATGTACCCTGATTGTTATTAGTCAACATATCAGCCAGGTACCAGAGACTTCTGACTGCAGACAAACTGACCTCATGTACCCTGTTTGTTATTAGTCAACATATCAGCCAGGTACCAGAGACTTCTGACCTCAGACAAACTGACCTCATGTACCCTGTTTGTTATTAGTCAACATATCAGCCAGGTACCAGAGACTTCTGACCGCAGACAAACTGACCTCATGTACCCTGTTTGTTATTAGTCAACATATCAGCCAGGTACCAGAGACTTCTGACTGCAGACAAACTGACCTCATGTACCCTGTTTGTTATTAGTCAACATATCAGCCAGGTACCAGAGACTTCTGACCTCAGACAAACTGACCTCATGTACCCTGTTTGTTATTAGTCAACATATCAGCCAGGTACCAGAGACTTCTGACTGCAGACAAACTGACCTCATGTACCCTGTTTGTTATTAGTCAACATATCAGCCAGGTACCAGAGACTTCTGACCTCAGACAAACTGACCTCATGTACCCTGTTTGTTATTAGTCAACATATCAGCCAGGTACCAGAGACTTCTGACTGCAGACAAACTGACCTCATGTACCCTGTTTGTTATTAGTCAACATATCAGCCAGGTACCAGAGACTTCTGACCTCAGACAAACTGATCTCATGTATCCTGTTTGTTATTAGTCAACATATCAGCCAGGTACCAGAGACTTCTGACTGCAGACAAACTGACCTCATGTACCCTGTTTGTTATTAGTCAACATATCAGCCAGGTACCAGAGACTTCTGACTGCAGACAAACTGACCTCATGTACCCTGTTTGTTATTAGTCAACATATCAGCCAGGTACCAGAGACTTCTGACCGCAGACAAACTGACCTCATGTACCCTGTTTGTTATTAGTCAACATATCAGCCAGGTACCAGAGACTTCTGACCGCAGACAAACTGACCTCATGTACCCTGTTTGTTATTAGTCAACATATCAGCCAGGTACCAGAGACTTCTGACTGCAGACAAACTGACCTCATGTACCCTGTTTGTTATTAGTCAACATATCAGCCAGGTACCAGAGACTTCTGACCTCAGACAAACTGACCTCATGTACCCTGTTTGTTATTAGTCAACATATCAGCCAGGTACCAGAGACTTCTGACTGCAGACAAACTGACCTCATGTACCCTGTTTGTTATTAGTCAACATATCAGCCAGGTACCAGAGACTTCTGACTGCAGACAAACTGACCTCATGTACCCTGTTTGTTATTAGTCAACATATCAGCCAGGTACCAGAGACTTCTGACCGCAGACAAACTGACCTCATTTACCCTGTTTGTTATTAGTCAACATATCAGCCAGGTACCAGAGACTTCTGACTGCAGACAAACTGACCTCATGTACCCTGTTTGTTATTAGTCAACATATCAGCCAGGTACCAGAGACTTCTGACCTCAGACAAACTGACCTCATGTACCCTGTTTGTTATTAGTCAACATATCAGCCAGGTACCAGAGACTTCTGACTGCAGACAAACTGACCTCATGTACCCTGTTTGTTATTAGTCAACATATCAGCCAGGTACCAGAGACTTCTGACTGCAGACAAACTGACCTCATGTACCCTGTTTGTTATTAGTCAACATATCAGCCAGGTACCAGAGACTTCTGACCGCAGACAAACTGACCTCATGTACCCTGATTGTTATTAGTCAACATATCAGCCAGGTACCAGAGACTTCTGACTGCAGACAAACTGACCTCATGTACCCTGTTTGTTATTAGTCAACATATCAGCCAGGTACCAGAGACTTCTGACCTCAGACAAACTGACCTCATGTACCCTGTTTGTTATTAGTCAACATATCAGCCAGGTACCAGAGACTTCTGACTGCAGACAAACTGACCTCATGTACCCTGTTTGTTATTAGTCAACATATCAGCCAGGTACCAGAGACTTCTGACTGCAGACAAACTGACCTCATGTACCCTGTTTGTTATTAGTCAACATATCAGCCAGGTACCAGAGACTTCTGACCTCAGACAAACTGACCTCATGTACCCTGTTTGTTATTAGTCAACATATCAGCCAGGTACCAGAGACTTCTGACTGCAGACAAACTGACCTCATTTACCCTGTTTGTTATTAGTCAACATATCAGCCAGGTACCAGAGACTTCTGACCTCAGACAAACTGACCTCATGTACCCTGTTTGTTATTAGTCAACATATCAGCCAGGTACCAGAGACTTCTGACTGCAGACAAACTGACCTCATGTACCCTGTTTGTTATTAGTCAACATATCAGCCAGGTACCAGAGACTTCTGACTGCAGACAAACTGACCTCATGTACCCTGTTTGTTATTAGTCAACATATCAGCCAGGTACCAGAGACTTCTGACCTCAGACAAACTGACCTCATGTACCCTGTTTGTTATTAGTCAACATGGAACAATGTATTCATTCAATATCACCACCATGCTTGAAGTTCCGTACATCCTTAAAGTTCCCAGATATTTCCAGATGAATACAAACAGACATTTGTCCATTCTATATGTTTACTTTGAGTTTTCAATTGGAATTGAAGGCAGTCAATTCAGCAAGTAAACTGTCGGTTTAAAGACAAAAACTTGGGGTGATGTCAGGACAAGCACGTAGATCTGTAACAGATAGATAGGCCAAAGGGAATCGGGATCGGGCCTCAAATTAAACACTGATGTGGTTGTTATGCCAAAACATTCTGCTCAGGCTCTGGTGTATTTTTGGTCAATAAAGAGGAACATTTACAGTACATATGTCATGCCCTGTAAAGACTCCAGATGTTTCAGGGTGGGGGATGGGACTTACAATCTTACACTTTCACTAAGGAATAGGAAAGGTCAACATTTTTGAATTATTATGTGGATTATAATTCATGGACATTTTTGAACTTCAGAATACTTTTTAATCTCAAATACACTATAAATTAAACATTTCCTGCATTTCAGGAAAGTTTTCCTGCAACAGGGTGATCAAATTAAGATCCTACATCTGTACATTGATCAGATAATAATACTGGGATAATGTAGCATTGTGGGGATGGCAAAAGATGAAAAGCTGTAGATTAAGGACACTTCTTAAGGGACACGGTCGATTAATGATGTTTTTTAAGGGAGAAGACAACGTAAGGACACTTTTCAGGGTCATTTCAGGGCAAACTTATTGTATAGTATATTGTATGTGTTCAGTGAAGAAGAGCCGATCATGACCTTTGTCTCTCCTGTGGTCTTCAGTGCTGACCAGGCACTGGACAGGTTCGCCATGAGGCGCTTCTACGAAGACAAAGCACTTCCTGTGGGTCAACCGTCGCAGAGAAGGTCAGTTACCACTTACTAGCTCACTTCTTGTTTTTGCACTCTACAACTTCCTATAGGCTGGATGAGTTTGATCCCTTGGTGAGAGCAACCGGCTGGATTCCATTCTTAGAATGTGTATCCTTCATTCTGTTCATTGAAGAAGTCAACAAGGGTAAAGGGATGGGCGTGACTTCTCAGAGTGAAATCCAGTCAATGGATGACCTGGTGTAACTCTCACTGTTTCAAAGGCTATCCTCCTCTCCTCAGTCGCTCGCTCCCAGTGCGTCCCAAACAGGAAATACCTCTGTCTTTTTGTTCCCTTAATCCTCCCAATGAAGCCTAATTGACATAATTGAGGAATAATGTTTTTTGGAAAGCCTAGCAGCTTTTTGTATTCTCCAGGATTCCACTGAGCGCTGAAAGGTTACATGGTTTTCAGAGTTCATTCTGACACTACTATCCATCGTTCCTTCCTCCCCTCCTCAGTGATCTGGCATGCTGAACAGGTGGCTTTGTAAGGGAACTCTTGGTGGCGCTTAGAACTGATTTTGGGTCAGATCCAGTCCTAGCCATAGGTCATTACTGAGTAAATACAAACTGATCCGGGATCCATAGTTTGTGGCAGATAAGGGAACCCCAGGTGTATCCAGCAGGCAACAGCAGCAGTAGCAGCACTAGGCCTCTGACCAGCTGCTGTTTCCTTACTCAGATATAATTATCCCCCAGCCAGTTCCCCGCAGTCTGAACTTATTATGGTCTGGCATGTGTCACATTAACATTGGGAGGGGGGGTGGATCTCAGCACTGCTACGCTGCCGTAGAAACGCACCACTATCAAATCATCATCAACATTCTTGTGAGGAAAGTCCACTCTAGATTAGAATCTAGGTTAGATCCTTGAGTGGAATGTTCTGAGCCAAAATGGCGGATGGTTGTCCAGACTTGATCTCTGTGGCAGCCCAACATTATATATATATATATATATATATCTCTGTACAGTAGTAACTGTAATATGTCAGAATCTGTGTGGCCGTGTTTTCCGGCGTGACCCCGCTGTTACACAGGGAGCTCCTTACACAACCCAGCTGGTCTGTGATTGCTTCCTGCTCCGACCTAATTTCATTTGGGAGACCGAACCATCTGGCGGCTGCCAGCGGAGCGCAGGGGGAGCAAAGGGGTGGTGGGGAGATGGGCCGACCTCTGGAACAGAAGTCACACTCTGCATGATCATCATTAGTATCATTAACAGGCTGCCTGGCAGGCAGAGCTCACCAACACAACACAACATTCCCCTGCCTGGCAGGCAGAGCTCACCAACACAACACAACATGCCCCTGCCTGGCAGGCAGAGCTCACCAACACAGCACAGCATACCCCTCCCTGCCTGGCAGGCAGAGCGGCCTGGTCCTCATACACTCCAATTCACTCTGACATCTCCATAGTGTGCGAAGCCTCTTTGATAATAGATGGGGCGTGCTTGCTAGTCTTGCTTGCCAGACTCATGGTGCATGACACTGAAGGATTGTCCCTCTGTTTCACGCTGTGACTGTGTTGTGTGGATGTGTGTAGGTATGTGCGTTACTTCAGTGGTCTGCTCTCTGGCCACATCAAGATTAACAACAAGCCTCTGTTCCTGCACCACGTCATCATGCACGGCATTCCCAACTTCGAGTCCAAAGGAGGTGAGTCTGCAACAGGATAGCCTTTATTTCATTATTAGAGATTATTAATGATTCATTTTTTTTGTATCTTAATTTTTTCTTCAATGCCTTTCATTCAATGAGTATAAATAATGTTTTCATTTTGGAATACTTTTTCTTCTTTTCTTCCCATCGCAGG